>NW_027526335.1:99633926-99836102 GCF_048455015.1 Haemaphysalis longicornis
TCTTTCTTATTCGCGGTTTCTGTTGGCTGCCACGCGCTGCCGCTCAATCCCAGTGCGGCTTTGACAGGCCTGCCTCCCTGTATTTCTTCAGTTTTTGCGGATAAAGCATTTCATTATTATTAATATTAATATTACAATTAGTACGTGATGAGTGGCACGTTGGTAGAATATAATTCAGTTCTTATGCTATTAATTAGCTCTCAGCAATTTTTTTTTTCAGCTGGACGCAGTACTACAAAACGGTGGCTGCATTCGTTGACGATTACAGAGATAGTGTTCAGCGGGGAAAGCAGCATCACATGCATTTTTGCGGGCATTCTCTGCAGAAGTTCCTTCCCCTTTCTTGGTGGCGGGTTTGTAAATGCCTTCCCCCCGGCCCTTGTCTTTGTGGCTATGGCGTGGTATCGCATATTCCAGCCCATATTTAAAGCATTAGATGCAGCCCCATTTAAGCCGATCAAACTTGTTGGCTCAACGGACTGGCCCTTATAAAACACGTCAATGTAGTAGTTTTCCCTGTGGTCAAAAACAGCATAAATAGAAGAATGAAACGTATGTTTTTACGTAGCATCATCCTCTTCGTCGTGTTATCGTTCTCCGGAGGACCAAGGATGCTCCGATAGACTACCAACCTCTTAAATCATGGGCTGTATGAATGCATTCTTTTCCCTCAATCGCTTATCTCAACCAATGTCATTCCGTCACAACATATAGCCATTATAATATTTGAGCATTCCACCCTTCTTTGTTTCTCGGGATCCCATGTCTGACCCAAATAAGCTTTACTCTTTAATGTAAGCTAGAATGTTGAGCAGCGATCGGGATGTCCAGACACTTTTGTCCTCCAGAGTGACTGCCCGCTCATCACGTGGCTTCCTGGAATAGGGAACCACTCCCACTTCATCGGCTCAATAAAACGTTTTTCACTCACTCACTCACTCCCTCACTCACTCACTCACTCACTCACTCACTCACTCACTCACTCACTCACTCACTCACTCACTCACTCACTCACTCACTCACTCACTCACTCACTCACTCACTCACTCACTCTTGTGCGCAATGTTATGTACCCAAGCATGTGGATTTACAGCATTCTTTCCGACAGCGCATGCGCGAGCAGCAAGCCAAATGGGACATCTTACAATCTGTTACGCTAGATCATACGCACTGCGGTATGCTAATTTCCGACTTCGGTTGTTACATACGGCCTAAAAATAAAAAAGTGGCTTAGCTGATCCCATATGTTAACGTAATTCGCGTAATGCGCACAAAACAAAAGGACATACATATTACATCGCATCGGGTGCATTCGAGTGGATCGAATACGCTGTCAAAGCGGCACATTACAGGAGTGAAAGAAAAGAAAAACCGACAAAAGGTTTTCCATTAAGCTGTTGGTAAATTGTTCTACGCATTTCTAAAAATAATTGATTTAGAGAGGCTGGTTAATGAATTCAAATTATGGTGGTTTAACGCGCCAAAAATACACGTGGGCTATGAGGCGTTCCTGGTGGAGGGCTTCGGAATAATTATGACCCCTGGTGAATTTTCACGCTCGTGAAAATCTCTAAACACGGGCGTATTCGCTTTTCGCCTCCATCTGAGAAGCAGCCACTTGGGTCAGGATCGAAACCTCGTGCTTGGGCTCAGCAGCACAATGGTCCGTGAACCAGTAACTGCCATAATTCCAGTTATAGCAGTTACTGGTAAAGAACGAGTTTAAGCAGGTGGCATATGTGTGAATGGGGCACCTGAACTTTCTGATGGGGGTTTTGCAGGTGATAAATTTTGTGAAGCAAGTAGCTTGTCGATGGAGCGCTGATTAGACGTCGCAGCAAGCACGACAACGGCGTGAGCGACATTTCCTTCATTGCGTGCTTAATGACAAACCGGCCGGTTGCTCCGCTACCATCAACGGCGGTCGGAGACGCCGCGTATAGTCATGAGGATCTCCCGTCGTGTGTCGGTGCCGCAGCGTCTACCGCATGGTGTAACCTTGGCGAATGTGTGCCCTTGGCCCCTCCGCATCGTCCGCATGTTTCCCTCCCCGGGTCGTTATTCATTGCCTATGTTTTCGACGCTGTCCTCACGCCGGTAGCTCTGTAAGCACGTGGGCGATTTCGATACGTGCGCCATAGACGTTTCGTACTAATATATACTACAGAGAAATCTGGCGCTGGCGCTGACTGGCGCTGACCACACAATCAATCAATCAATCAATCAATCAATCAATCAATTCTCCACGTTCAACCAATCAATTCTCCAACCAATCAATTCTCCAATCAATCAATTCTCCAATCTAAGCCACGTTCCTCGCCTACGTGGCTTAGCTAGCCACATTGCTTCTTTTTAGGGGCGAAGCTCCTTAAGTCATGGGTCTGTCCATCCCTTGTGTCTCGTGGTACGTGACCGCCGCATGCTTTCGGAGATGTCGCAAAGTGGGCCGCGTTGCACGCGCAAGAACCGGCTGCAACCGGCAGCGCAAACTCGGCACCGGGAGCGCGAGCTTGTCTGTGTTCGCCAACGGAGGCGCGAGCGCACGTGCACTGCGAGGGGGAGATCACGCAAGAGATCACGCCACGAACGCAGGCAGTCGTTCTCGGAGATCGAATGAGACGCAAGATGGATCCCTGCGCACGCAGGAAACTGCTCACCGTACGCGCCGAACCACAACGAGATGGCCCACAGGGAAGCGCGCGCTATCACTCACCGCGCTCCCAACGTGGGCACTCGTCCCGAGTGGGAGTGGTGGACGGAAACCAAAGACAGAGCCAGGGGCTACGGAGAAACACTGAAGACCCTACGTCTGGCCAGACGAGCGTACCCGCCGCCCCACCGGGAACTGGGCCGCGAGGAGGCGATACATCTAAGAAGACTCCAATTAGCGTCGACAACGTCGCCGGCCTCCTTACACCAAATGTACCCGGACGAGTACCCGAGTGATCAGTGCAGTGTGTGTAAGAAAGGACCGGCCAACCGGTGGCACATCATGTGGGACTGTGCCGCCGACCCAGACGGCGCGCACTTCGAAGAGTATCCGGAGGAACTCCAGAGAGCCATCGAATCTACAAGCAAGACAGACCAGTCATGGGCCATCAAGCAGGTCTTCGCCGCGCTCGAAAGGCACGGGCTCCGTAAAACGGGCTTGTGACGAGTAGGGTCGCAGAAGAAGGCGCGACGCCAGGCCACGTCGAGGTGGAGCCGTAACCCGGCTCCTGCCTACTGCAGGGTTTGTTTCAATAAAGTCCTTTCCAGTCCAGTGCTCGTTTCCTCTCGTCTTGTTCGGGCACAAGTTCGCCCTAAATAAAAGTTCTTTCTTTACCGTTGTGTCCCATCCTACGTGACAAATTGTGGTGAATGTGCGGGGTAGTCCTCGATGGCGCGGGGTCTTTCACCAGGTCTGGGCCTGGGAGCATTGACTCCGAAAATAAAAGTTGATTTGTACAATGTACGCACACAGTCTTACGTCTTTCTTAATGATGTAATGGGCGAACTTTCACGGGAGAGTTACGGTTACCGATGATCTCCCCCTCTCGAGCTTCGCCCCATTTATCATCATTCATTCCGTGGATATGGCGTGATTTTTTCTTTATTTGAACTATGGTGTCTTCAACTCTAGTGTGTTCTCTAATCCAGGAAGCTCGTTTCGCCTCCCTTAACGTTACTCGTATCATTTTTTATGGCCCACTGAATCAACTAAAGTTTACTTACAAGGTGTTGAGTAAGGGGCTAATTTTCCGCTCCGCATGTCATCCCCGGCAGGACGCACTGGTTGTATATTCTCCTTGTCAGTGGTAGAGGTAGCTTCATCGTCATCATTATCATCATCCAAATAATCAGCCTACTCAGGTCCACTTTTATACGGATGCCTCTTCCAATTATATCCACCGCTCCTGTCCTGCGCCACTCGAGTCCACAGTTTACCGCCGAATTTCCGTATTTCATCCATACAACGTGTCCCTAGCCTTCTTATTCTTCTATTGATTTGATTGATTGTAGGGTTTAACGCGCCGACGCAACGCAGGCGATGAGGCGCGCCGTAGTGGAGGGCTCCGGATTAATTTCGACCACCTGGGGATCTTTAACGTGCGCCGAAATCTCGTACACACGGGCATTTTTGCTTTTCACCTCCATCAGAAGAGCGGCCACCGCGGCCGGGAATCGAACCCGCGACCTCGTGTTCAGCAGCGCAACGCCTTAGCCACTGAGCCACCGCGGCGGGTTCCTATTCTTCTAGACTCATCTCTTGATATCCCCTCTGTCACCACTGTGTTACAGGTGGCTTACTATTTATTATTCGGGCGTGTATGCCCAGTGCAACTGAGCCCATACCCATTCTGCGCCGGATTTCTTTCTCGTGGTTTGGATCAGCACAGACGACCTCACGGAGGTTGTTATAATATTGCACTTTCTCTAACGTTTCGTCATGTATGCTGAACAGGGCTCATTCGGCATGTTTGTTGATTATTACTCCAGATTTACTGAGATTTATTTTAAACGCAACGGCCTAGGTTTCTGAATTTAGGTCAAGCATTTTCGCAGGTGTTCTGCAGACTTGCTTAACAAGACTATGTCGTCTGCAAACCCCAAATGGCCCAAGTATTCTCCGTTTATCCGTAATCCTGTGTTTCCCCAGAGAAGCCTCTTCCATACTTTATTTGACTTGAAACCAAAATCGACAAAAGAGGGTAACAACTTTTTCTTGTTTATCTTGCATGAAGCTTCTAAATATTCCCGTGACAAATGAATTTTTGGAGCTTGAATTTTATAATACCACGACACATTTTTATAATTTTTTGCAATAATACTGTTGCTTTTTTGCTGCCATAGACAACTTTCCAGCCTGTTTATGAGCCATGCCAAAGACAAGTAGAACGTGGCTGTCCGGTACATGACGGAACGCTCGCTAAAGGGCGGCTCACCTAAACGGTGGCGTCAGATCTCCCTCTAGTGTAAGTAGTATGAAACTTTATGACATGCACGAACCGTTGCACAAACCCGGCTAGTTACCTTTGACAGGAAATATTTGACATACAGATATGTGGTTTATAAAAACACTAGTAAAAGACGAATAGTTAGAATGGAATGAAATAAAAGGACGACAGAATGGGAGAACCCTTTCTCCTAGCATTATCCTCTCTGCAGATTTACTGACTCCGGGTATGACGACCCACTGACGAGTCCACCGCGCCGCTAAATTTACCAGTAAACTAGCAAGTTCAACCAGCACAGCCCGTGCCTGTACAAAAAAAAAAATAGCAGTGGCTTAGCTCGGCTATGCCAGGATATACGTAGCGTGAGCTAAGGTTTAGCTGGTTATTCTTTGCTTTCGTGGTTGTCTAGGATTAGCTTGATTATCATGCTTACTGCTGCTTCAATGACACACACACTGTATACGCATTATGTGACACATGTATATTTATCGAGCGGCTCCGGCGCAGGGTCACCAATCGCCCCAGAGCTAAGCTGGTTCCACTGGTGCACGCCGGTGTTGCTGCGACGCACGAGCCATCGGTCCCACACCCGGCCACCCTTCGTATGATTATCAAGTGGACCGGGCCACGACGTGCGGAACGAAGGTCGGCGAAGACGATGGGCGCAGGGGGGGGGGGGGGGGGGGGGGGGGGGGGTGAGAGACGCTTGGCAGCGAGCAACGTTCTGTGCGCCGTGGGACGTCACTGCTCCTCGCGCATGCGCAGCATGGCTCTCCTGGAGCAACGCGAAACTGCTGAACCACGGCCAGTGCAGCCCACGCTACAAAAAGTAAATATTGGTCACGAAATGAGCGAAAAATAGGAAACCACGGAGCTTGCGGCCGCTGAGGTAACACGAAAAGAAGTTGTAAGCGAATGTGATGTCACTGCTGTGATATATATTCGTAGTGACGGCCGCAAACGGCGCAGGATGTGTTCTTATCGGTCGCCCATTACAGAGAAACCAAGGCTGCAGACTTGGGCTACATAATCAAACTTCTTAGATGCGAAGCAGCTTATGGTCGCGCCTGTCCCTCCGCCGTTGTCGTCCACACCCCCACTGCGCATGCCTGTCTATGCACCGCTGATGATGATTGTGGCAGGATGCTCCTAGGGATTGGCCAACCAAAGAATCCACCACGAGATAGCTTCGCGTTCAACCACCATCGTCATCTTCCCGTAGGGGAATCTCCTCCTACAACGCCACGATGAGTGCCACGGGCAACGCCGCCGGTAACGCCACCTGCAAACGCCAGCGTCAACGTCAGTGTCAGCGCCGCGTAGAAGAGGGCTCGAGCCGCTGCCACGAAACGGCAGCGGCGACAGGGTGATCCCAAACTTCGGGCTCGCGAAGCCGAAATGAAACGTCAACGCCGCCAAGAAGCTGCTACTGATGCAACGAGGGCTCGCGCAGCTGAAGGCGCACGTGAACGCCGGCAAGCAGATTCTGAACTTCGGAACTTCGGACTCGGGAAGCTGAAGCGGCACGTCAACGTCGCAAAGACGATCCTGAGCTCCGGGCTCGGGAATCTGAAGGGCGTCGTAAACACCGTCAAGAAGCTACGGATGCAACGAAGGCTCGCTAAGCCGAATCGAAACGTCAACTCCGAGCAGCGGATCCCGAAGCGGCGCGGCAACGCGAGTCGGCGGCGAAGGTAGCCAGCCGCTGAAAGCAACTGCTGCGACCTAGAAACACAGGAGCTGACGCGCGGTTCAAGCGCGATTTCCTCGACCGGAGCTTCGGGCACAGCTGCAGTGTGTGCGACCGGATTTGGTTCGACTAAAGTCGAACGGAAGCATCCAGAACGAACAGTACCGGGACGCGGCCATCGGCGTGCTGCAACAAGAGTTCGGTAACATCACTGAAGCGGATGGCGCCAACAACATCAGGTAGATACGAACCTCAACTTAACGGAAACGACGAACTGAAAACTAATGGGAACTTGAGTCGACCCCATGGCTGCTTCGCATACTACCGGAAGATGGTGAAATTTGCCTAATCTAAACTCCAGAAGGCAGTTATACACCAAAAAAATCAGAAGAATTCTTCGACTAATTTATTTTAAAATGAATTGAAAGCAGGATGCTACATTTTCTGGAAATCATGATAAATTGAACAGTGTTTCGCCTGCAGAGAACTTAGCTTTAAATTTCTAGGCCAGCCATAATGGACACATGGCCTCTCATGTTTCAATACTGCCACGACAGCAGGACTTGCGATGAGCGGTTAAAACGGTAAAAAAAAAGGGACTGATATTGATATTCGGCCAAAATGATGATAAGACAGCGAAGCTGTTCAAATGTCGGTGAAAATGGTATTACGAAATAAACGAGAAATCCAATTTGAATTGCAATTTCTACTTCCCGAGTCTATTCACTGAGGCGCTATCCAAACTAGTGCCTGAACCAAACGATTGCAACCAGCAAAACAGTCCTGTTTTTCATTTCCGATCTATAGCATACTTTCAAGTTAATTTTGATTGATTGATTGTAGGGTTTAACACGCTGACGCAACGCAGGCGATGAGGCGCGCCGTAGTGGAGGGCTCCGGATTAATTGTGGCCACCTGGGGATCTTTAACGTGCGCCGAAATCTCGTACACACGGGCGTTTTTGCTTTTCGCCTCCATCAGAAAAGCGGCCGCCGCGGCCGGAAATCGAACCCGCGACCTCGTGCTCTCAAGTTAATTTTCCTAATCAAACATGAAATGAGAGCAGTTTTACCATAGCAGACAAAGATAAGGCTGTATGCTTTAACAGTGGCTTTGCCGAACCTCGGCTTAGGAAATGCGACTTCGGGAAATTTGTATTCGAAATGGCACTGATGACTATTCATGCTACCAGCTGCGATAAAACTGCCCAAAATTATTTTGCTGTGAGAGAAGCAAAATGCCGTATGGGTAATTTGTTTCGTTTTAGTTGCAAAACAACATGATCCGTTCTCTGGTACCATGTTCGTCCCATAGAAGCCCACTCATTGAAGGCAGAGGAAAATTCCGAAACGGGATTAGAACTACACAGCGAGCTAACTAATTATGACAAATATATCAAACTCGTCGCAGCGCCGTGATTAATTCGTCTGAGGGGACTATTCCATGGGACTTTTTTTCAGATATATTTACATTCGATTACGGAGTTTTCACAAGAAAGTTGACTTTTGTCCTCGATTTGGTCCTATTATGTCTGTCTATGACGATGGCGAGGACCGCAACACAAAATTTCGCTCTAACGTACCGCAAACAGCTTCGCCGCAAAAACGCAAAAACCAAGACGTCGTTCTTTAAGAGAGATTGCCTGCTTATATTTCCTCAATAACCAGTCCCCCTGACTAGAGCGTTTATTTGCTTGCGTGGGATGCAAAGTTCACTGCCTAGTGTTTCTTGGAGGTTCTCCCACGAGCTGTCGTGTAGACCTTTGTAAGATCAGGTCATGTGTCTTTGCAGACGATGCTGGCAATTTTTGAAGGGGTTGCTGGATCTGTTAGGAGCTCGACTTCCAAATCATCTGCTGCCTGGATGGTTGTTCTCCCCTTTTGTTGGTCGTCGGGATCAGAAGCCACCGACTGAAAACAGCTGCAGACAGGCATGTTCCCAAACTTAAGCGTGCTGAGCAAAATTTATCCCACTCGATAGGCGGAGATGCTCATTGTGCCATGAAAAAAAACCCCCCGTCGTCTACCACACCACACGTAAATCCGAAAGCACAACGGCTATTGGCGGTGAGATGCTTGAGTGGCGCCCCCTGGCTCTGACGTCGGCTTAGGGACTCACGCCGCTGTCGTCTGCTACACTCGCGCCGCTGCTACCCTCCCGCCGCTGTCGTCCGCTTGTGAAGAGCAGCAGTGCCTGTGCTAGAAATCGCCCGCTTTGATGCTTCAGTGCATTAGAAAGCGTATTTCGAGTAATTCAGTTATTTTGCCAGCTTCTGACACCTCTGAATAGTTTCAAGCTGAATCTCGCACAAGTTTGCAACACACGAGGAGAGAGAGAACGACTTTCCTAGAGCATCGCTCAGACGATCGTGTGTATCTCGTCCTTTCTAGCTTATTTGGGAAACGTCAGTGCTCACAGCTCGTCGGTGAGTATTCAAAATGTGTAGGCTTCCCTGAAGTATTTTTGAGATGCTCTTATGAAGACTCAACAGTCCAATGCTACGCTCCAAGCATCGGGTCGCACACGCGCACCGCACAGCAGAAAATAAAACAGCCGTGTTCTATTACTTTCGTCGTCGTTGACTTGTATTAGGTAATTGTTTTTTCTGTGCCCAACGCATTGATTTTTCTGCACCGTCATAAACGTCTTATGAGGAGGTTTGGGGATGTTCGGTCGGGTCACAAAGTTCGTGTGGATATATTCTTCGGCCTGTAAGGTTAACAGTACCTTCTTCGGAAATTGGATTTCGTTATGCCCACGTACAAGAAGGGGCGTATCCGCAGCATGCGTTGTTTATTCACATTAAAATGCAATGGGAAGGTTTCTGCTACGCCACCGCAAAACGGCGGAGAGAGCGTTGTCGAGTACTCGAAGGTAACTTTTGTGCTCCGATTTTCTATTGTAACCATCGTTATCGCAATGAATTAAGTCTCGACCCGAACAGTTATGACATGTTTACGATGTTGAAGGCTTGATATACTCGCTAACGAGCGCAATAGAACCTATAAGCGCCGGTTTTCGGTATAACAAGAATCGATACCGATGAATAAGTCTAAGCAGCTCTTTATTGTTTCTTAACCTCTGCAGGCGTAAAGAACAAATCCTGGCGTACTCGGGATGGCATTCGATGAATTGAAGAAAATTATTCTTACTCTCTTGTCCCGGACTGAGCACCCAGCCCACTTACCATCTCGATTTTAGTGTTAAATAAAGTTTTCTCCTCCTCTGCCTCCTCCTCCTCTTGAGTGAAGTATTACTAAACGCATATCTGACTGTTGGGCAGATATGGCTGTGGAAGTGTACCGAAGTATCCCTCCAGGTCTGAGGAAGCATTGTGTTACTGTATTTTTGCCATAGACGTGCCTCGTTTTGCTCAATAAGCCTGCATACTGGTTAAAGGGACAATGAAGTGATATGTAAACATTGCGGGATTACTAGCGCAAATTGTAGTCCGGAGTCCCCAGGCCATGCTTCGACCACTCTAGGCGCGTTTACGCGATTTTATTTAGTAGAAAAACTAATTCGAAAATGCTGTCCTCCTCTCTTTACGCTCGCCCATTTTATGTGGCGTTTTCGTGTGACGTCAGGAGGGGATGAGCTGGCAATTGGCTGCGCCACGGCTGCGCTAATGCACGGCTCTCCGGCCGACAGAGTCAGTCGGCCCAGCGTTTCGTCCGCCGGCCGCCGGCGGGTCGTCGCAATCAAGGAGGTTAAAAAAAAAATTGCTTGGTCGCAATTCGTTCGCTTAGTTGAAACGAAGCCAGGACACGTTTGTGAATGGAAGAATGTGCCTTTCTTTACTTGGTTTGTTTGTACACTGTATCTAGCTCCAAGTCAAGGTCGCTTCACACAAGTGCTGCACAAGCGCACATGCGACGCTTCGCTGACTGGTACGCCAGTAGGAAAATATAAGGCCTCTTGAAGGCGGGAGAAGAGTCAGCGAAGTCAATATAGGTACTAAGGAAATAAAATCAACTGATATTTTTACCGTACAGCGTAAAACTAGGGCGCGGGAAGCACTTTTTTGCGCTGGGCGAACAAGCACAGCGGTCAGCAGCACGACTACGCATCTGCGAACGCTTTTCCGTCTACGAAATGCAATTGCTAGACGTGAGCTACTGTGGAAACTCGGGCGACGCTTACTGCACGAGCGCAGTACAACAAATAGTCATCTAAGCTGCTTGAAATGTCAAAACTAAATAAAAGTGTAAACCGGTTGTACACTATATACCCTATATTAGGAAGGCCGTCGCATCCCGCTCCGTGGCTCAGTGGTCTGGGGCGCTAGGTATGCCACCGCAAATGTTTTGCAAGTCACGAGTTCGAATCCCCGTGGGTACGTGCTTCTTTTTGTAAGTTAACTTTTTTGTTTTCCGCCGATGCTTTCTATATTGAGTTCACCTTTTTTTGGGTCGCAATGTTCATGGCTACACGAACTAGTTCACAAAACGCGCGCAGGCTGGCACTGGCGCGCTGGCACACGCTTTTTACGATACAGGCATGAGGGAGACAAGCTCCAAATATGGGGGAAAAGCGCATGACATTTGGGCGTCTGCGGGTACGCGGAGGGCGTTCATGCACTGCGTAGGTGTCGGCTAGTGAATGCTACGACTACAAGCCGTCCTGGGAGGCTTATCTTGTGCATTTTACAGCCGACAACATGGCAGAAGCGCGGTACGATGATTACTGAGATATTGAGAATGCCCATCCAACAGCGCCATTGGTTATGTTTTACAGAACCGAAACCGAAACCGAAACTTGTGTGATTGCTAACCTTGGGCATCGTCCAATCACGGCGCCCCTCCTCCCAACGTCACAGCCTTAGTTGGTGCGGCCGCCGCAAACCGCGCATGGTAGTTTTTCTTCTTTCGCGCTTTGTAAAATAATTACCGATTTATCAACCGGATAAACGATGAAAAGTGTGCTAATTTGAGCCAGTCTACGCAGTGCAAGCAAAAACGGGAGCTTGACAAATTCACTTCAGTGTCCCTTTAAAATCCTGGTATAAAACCGGCACGCGCCTATAAATGCAGTTGGTTATTTGGAACTCAACCTACATTTTTTACGCCTCATGCTGCATGTCGGCCTACTTTCATGCCACGACAACATAAAGTGATGTGATTGCAATACTTTCGAGAGTTCGGCAAGGTTTCAAAAACTGTTTTACCTTGCATACTATTACCGCGAATCGTCATGCCTTCTGCAAAAGCCGACAGCCCCGAAGGCCTGGAATTTGTTTTGGTCTTGCATTTTTGCTGCTGTCGGTTATTAAACTCTGAATATTCGCTTTATCCGAAATATTTATCGATACAGAAGCTGACGCCTAGCTCCGACTCTTCGCGCTCAGAACAAGACCGGCTTCGCAAGGAATGGGGTGACGCCGGCAATGTTTCCTCCGGAAACTATACTTTAAATCGCGCCTGTAGCTAGTGCATCCGATTGTAAGTCTTTCATTATGATAAAAAGTTGCGCACACGCAAAATCAGGTGCGGACAAGCATCAGACGTCAACCGAGCACAAATAAACAGCAGGGAGAGCGAGCCCGAGTGAAGCAGACGACAAATGCGAGAATCCCAAAGCCGACGTCAAGGAGGCGCGCTTCGCAGCGCCGCCCGTGTTCCTCCTCACGGCCAATTCCCAAAAACGGAAACCCTAATGCGGAGCAACGGGAGGCACTGTTGGGCAGCTGCTGCTGTGAAGACCAGATCGGTCCTGATTCAGCGGGAACGCAAAGCAGCAGCGGCCATTGGAGGCTTGGGCCATGGGTACCACCCCGTTGACCTCGTCTGGAACTGTAGCACGTGGCACAAGAGTCCGATGGAGTGCCGCTCACCCACTAAAAAAAAACAACAAATAAATGTTTTCTCAGTCCCAGTCCCCTATCTACAGAACCAAGGCCCATGCTATGCTTCCAAATGGCCGAAAATGTTGCCGGTGCTGGGAAAGGAACACCATAGAGAGTGCTCGTCAGTTTTATTCAATTATTCATCCATTCGCTATCTACGTCCGCTCTTGAATTCATAAAATGGCACCTGTAGATAACATCCCCTAATTTTTAAAAAGACAATCATCCTATAAAAGAAGGAAACAGCAATATGCTTCAACGGGACTTTGGGGCGGGCCCTCTGCTATTCTCAGGCGTCATCTCACACGCACCAGCTGCAAGTATGAAAAATTGGCCGCGTATCTGCTCCTTTCGTTGCAAATGTCGACAAAAGACGATCGTCTTTTTTAAATTTTGCCAAGTAAATGCCTCCCTTCACTTTCCCGCTCACCTCTCATGTTGTTCCTTTTGCGTCGCGCTCCCTCCCAAGGTAAAGACGCCAAAGGTTTCCTTAAATCATTTTAAATTTACCGCGTTCTACTGCTCCAGGCCGGGTGTCTCGATGCCAACGCTGCCGTACGGCGGAGACGCGCGTGAATCGAGGCGCCCTACTTCAACGCTGATAGAACCACGTTGTCCTACTCCACGTGCTTTCCAAGCAGAACGTGGAGCCTATCTAGTGGAATATTTCGTATGTGTTGCCGGTTGATTTCTTAAAGTGGCGCCAGAAGCTATAGTGGCGCGGGCGACAGCAAGCGACGGCGGAATGAATTTTTTTCTGCAGTTGATGAAGTATTTAATTTTGCAAAAATCAAGCGTGTATGGTATTTTATAAAGGACCCTGCAAATATCACTTCTGTAATATTTTGTTGTCTTATATTTGCGTAATGTCTTGTTCTTCTTAAACAATGTTGACAAGTATGAACATTACACCGGACATAGACAGGTAGATTTAGCTGTGACTATATAAGACTATTGCACAAGCCTTGTTTTACTTTGGCCGGGTGGCTGAATCGAGTCACTGACAGACAGGCACAGACAGACAGACAGACCAAAATTTCTGGGTTTAAACACCCCAAGAAAGACTATCGTCTTTAAAATCTGCACCTACGTTGTGTACACCCGCCTGTTCCGGTGAGGATACAACGCACGCGCATCGTCTCTGGCCTGGGACGTGTTCATGCAGTTAAGTGGGTCCGGTACTTTCACAGGATTGTAATCTCTTATCACGACAAAATACGTGAAGGTACATAATAAGGGCTACCCTCCTGTTGAAGAAATTCTGCACTTAAGGTCATTAGGATATCTTTATGAAGGTTGACTCAAAGCATACGTGATGATGATTGGTAATAGAAACTTCGTAATTTCGCAACATACGCACGCGGACAGATTATTTTGCCACTTTCGTTGAACGCATAAGAACATTTTAACGCAAATAAAACGTCGGACGCATTGGCGGCAACATACGTCTCTTTTGGAAATTAGCAGAGTTCTGTTAGCAATAGCTAGACATTGCATTTCGAGAACGACATTTAATTCGCAAAGCCACACACTGTGGCCACGTAGCTCGGGAAGCAGGCCGTTGGCTCCACCTTCAGCATGTCTGCAACCGCCGCATGGTCATTCCGCAAATTTCGAAAAGTGGAATACAGAAAGTGAGGCGCGGAAAGGCGCCTTCGTTGATGTGGATGTGCCAGATAAGAGACTGAAAATTCGGCATAGGTAATGCTGCCACAACAGTCGGTGTCTCTGAAACAGTACGGATGACAGTAGTCCATAGGTTAGGGATGATAGTCGTACCTAAAGTTCTTATTTGACTGCTCTAGAACATATTTCGTCAGCGCTTGTAATCATTGCATTTTATTTTCCTTAAAGACGCCATTTTGGATCCCTAGAGAAAATGAAATGAAATGAAATGAAATGAAATGAACGAAATGAGAAGTATCCTGGTAATGCGCTGTGTATTTGTTTTTGCATCAAGAGGTTGTATTGCTAGGGCACTTTGAGATTTTATTACTATATCGATGAAACAAAACACTGGCAAGGAGAAACCTCGGAGAAAAATGGACAGTGGGTGGCGGCCAGCTAATTCGTAACGGCCACCGGAGAAGAGTTCAGTGCCATGGATGTGGCCTTTCGACACCGTACGGTGTTCCGCGTGTAGTAATGGCAAAATCAGCGGACATTCGAGTTTCTGCACCGGAATGTGACGATCGCGTATTTGTGCTCATGATTATAGGGTGATCATTCTTCTCTGCGGAGGCACATAAGTCATTGGCCCATGGAGGGGTAAATTCGGGGGAAAATGGCACCCCCAGCCAGCTCGAGCTGTCTGCGGGAGCCGTGATTCTTTTTATTTTATCCGCACAATTATTTCTCTCTGTATACCGTGCAAGCGCCGATGTAGCTTAAAACTGAAGAGGCAAGTGCGAAGAAATTCGATTCAGACGACAATTAACCTACTACTAAATACTTCCTTGCATCAGCCATTCTCGTCAGCTAGGTTACACGATCGTATATGTGAATGGTGCCATTATGGGTTTTTTTTTTTTTTTTTTTTCAAATCGACGAGTTCTGCGTGTTTTTGTACCAGGCAAGAAACTTTGTTTTCCCGGTTGTCGAACTTACCAATCCGCACAGCACGGCTTAAAAATATCTACGACGTCATAGTAGCCGACAGAGCCACAAAGAAAACATCCGTGGCAACGTATAGTACAAGGTCGGGCTGTCGTGCCGCTAGCTAAGCCATTGTCCAAAAGAAACTGAAAATGTTTATTTTCTTTGGGTACGGAAACTGTTCCACCAAACTCTCAGACGGAATTCTGCTGACACAAGGTTCCTGCGTCACTGCCCACCTACGAGAGTGAGAGAGAAAAAGCAAATGATGCATCGTAATTTTTACCCTTTCTCTCTTCTTCTTTTTTTTTTTGAGTTCCAAGGTAGCGTGCGCTGTCCTAATATGTGGAGTGTGTTGATTTATAACTTGTTGATCTCACAGCGAGGAGGAATGCTGCCTTTGTAAACCCCCCCACCCCCACCCCCCGGCGAAATTCTGCAACACGCCGATGGTATGGTGAATGTTAAACCGCCAACACTAACAACAGAGGACGAAGAAGCGAACTGAGGTGGTCCCACCAGAAAACATAACATGCTGCATTTCAAGCAAATGCCATGAGTGCAATAAAAGCCCAGTGACTAAACTCCACGCAGATAGAAATTGAAGATATTGGACTTTCACGTGCCGAAGTAAGTTACACCTATACACTATAAGGAAGGCCCCAGTCGAAGACTACGGATTAATTCACACGACTTAGGCATCTTTAAGTCAGGCCAACAATTTCGCACACGGGAGTTTTCGTTTTTCAATGTCACAGGAAAGATTAGAATTACTGCTGACCCGCCTAGTCAGTTTCCCGAAGAGGTATAGTGCATTTCAGAAGCTTCATGAAGTGCTGTAGAGGCTACATAGTTGTCGAAAATCCGCCCACTGAGCACGCCTAACTCACCATGAAGGGGACCTTGAAAGGACATTTCCTTCTCGCCTCTCGCAGTGGGAACCGCAACAACCCAGCTCCTTTTGTCCCTTTCCTTCACGGTGAGTTAAGCGCCCTCAGCGGGCGGACTGTTGCCACCAATGCGGCCTCCGCAGTGCTGCACGCAGCTTCTGAAATGAACCATAGAATGGTAGGCAGAAAAAATCGACAACACAATCTCGTTACTCTCCTAGCAACGTTTACAAAACACAGATGCATTATTCCTGATTCAGCAGTTAGGCAACGGGCCGAGGGCTGATCGAAACAAGTGTTCACACAAGACCAAGCAAGATCTACAACAAGCGATCGAATGCAACTCGCAAGCATAATCGAAAACAACCAATGCAACACATCTGGGCGCACGCTACTTTACCTGCTTGGAAAAGTTCGACCTTCGGGCACAAAGTCGTCGGTACGATTCCCGACAACGGACGCTGTATTTTTTGGCATTCAAAGAGGGGTTTCAAGGGCCGCACCTACAATTGGGCCTTGAGGAGCGCCGTAGTACAGGGCGCTGTGGAAAAATTCATACCGCTCGGGGACCTTTAACGCGCATCAAAATCTCGACACACAGCCGTTTCCGTTTTTCGCCTCCATCAGAAAAACAGCCGCTTCGGCCAGGGTCTGACCCGTGTCCTTGCGCTAAGAAGTCCACCGCCTTAGCTACTCAGCAATCGTGAAAGGCCGGTGCTGTATTTTTGACGAAGGAAAAGCGTCCTCACAGTCGATTATTTCCCAATGTTTAAAACATCAAAAATGTTTTATACATCATAGCCCCAACTCGAACGCGGGCCGTATGGCTGCGGGGGATTGCATTTGACGTGTGAAGCGTAAAATTTCTCGAGAACGAATGCAACCACAGTGTTCGGCAAAATGGACGTTTTAGGGCAGATTTGACAAATTACTCTTCCTTTGGTTTAGATACGGCCGGTATTTTGTGACCTATGCAATAACGCTTTTTTCGCGCTCATTTTATTCAATACCGTGGACATATTGAGTTTGATATTAATGCTATATGTTGTGAGCAAGGCGGGGAAAAGGGTATCAAGCACGGATTTGTTCTCCGACGCTGCCAGTTATCCTCAGCAGAGGACGAACAAAATTGAAAGCTGTGGTATTTCAACATACACGGCCCAGCCTTCGCAAGACACTTGAGAAACACGTGAAGCGCTAGTAAAACTCTTGTAAACCTGTGCTTAAAATGTTGCCAATGCCTACCAATGAGAAATAACGGAACCATCATTCCTTTTTCTGTGTTTTAAGCGTTTAACTCGAACTGTTTTAGGCTGAGCTCGTTATCAAATTAAGCAAATATCGCCACTCTCCGATAGCTTAGGCCTACATGCGCAGTTATCATCGGTTATTGTGGGTGTAAAAAGCACGCTAATATTACTGCAAATAAGCTGCTTTTCTTAACCTTGTTACTCTTTTTGTAGGTCTTCCCTACTTGGGCCATCGCTCTAAAATTTCTACTGTATATCTCAAGCATACAGGCGCTTAATGACCCGCCCGACGCGACGTTGTTAACCGGTTCTGACCGTGTTGCGATTACTCTGCGTGTGCCGCTGCTATATACTGTCCATTCTTTTGCAGCCCTATAGCAAGTAAGAAATTGGCAGCGTTGGGAACATATAAACAAAAAAAAATATTTAGTCAAGTGGTAGCAAAAAGGACCTGAAGCTACCGTGTAATCATTTAGACGAGCTCGCATAGGTAATCTGCTAATTTTTAGCCGCTGGAACTCCACAAATTTGCGCATGATTCGGTTCACGGCATTCAAATTAATTATTGCGAGTGTTCACGCACCCCGGTTCTCACAACAGAAAGTTGTTGCAGAATTCTTACGCTGTCGGGAGCAAGTTGAACAAGAGATGTCATTATCTCTGCGCGTTCAGTGATTTACTGCTCGCTTTAAATGCCGTAAATTCATCTGAATTTCAACGAGAAGGTGGGCCCTTTTGAAGAACTTTGTAACATAATGCTCGCATTGCAAACAAAATATCATGTTGTTCGCATGTTTTATTACACCATGCCCTGACAAACACGACCTTCAAGATCGGCAGAGAGGCGCGCATTGTCTTGGCAAAGCTTCCCGCTCAACGAATCGGCATGATATCAACGCGTCCCCGCGAAATACTGTCTCCGCTTGCCTTTCCTATCACATTTCGTTGTTGCTTGCCGAACGTGTGTCCACTCAAGAATAAGTCGATTTGGAGGGGCTAAGAGGACCGAACACATTCGTGAGTGTTGATATTTGCAAACCAACAACAAGAAGAAGAACAAGAAAAACAACAACAACAACAACAATAATAATAATCAATCAATCAATCAATCAATCAATCAATCAATCAATCAATCAATCAATCAACCTTTATTTTTGGTGCCCAGGAACAACCCTAGGGTCTTGGTACTGGTACACCATATACAAGCATTCATAAAAACAAACTAAAATCAAGACAACACAACACAGAAAACCATATATATGAAAGAAACAGTAAGGTAAAAATAGTTACAGAGATCCCAGAAAGCAAAACAGCAAAAAAAAAGGAAGCCTAGTGTTAGAAGCCATGACACCCGGCCAGCAAAAACGTTGAAGGCACGTGAAAAATTGAAAATACACAAGCAAATACTCAATGAACATGACGGAGATAGATTATACACATAAAACAAAGGTTTTGTAACAAAATGTTAGGAAGTTTCAAAATGGAAAAACGAAGTTCAGCGTTACAAGCACTGACACTTAAACCGACAGAAATTCAAGCAACACAAAATCAGGAAAAGTGAAAAACAAACAAGCAAGATGATGATTTGCATAAAATAAATACGGAACAGAAATACGGCACATAAATGACATAAAGGCACTTAAGCTACAACAGTTTTCAATTCATTAGAGAACAAAGACAAAGAGCTCTGGAATATATCAAGACGATCGGAATATTCATTATATGCACATTGTATTCTGCAGATGGACGAGCGTCGTCTACTTAAAGCATCTGTTCTGAAAGTCCGAAATCTTCGGAAAAGTTTGTTCGGCAAGTTGACATTGATAAGTGCAACTAAGTCATGACACAAAATATCACCATGAAGAAGTTTATAAAGAAAGATAATGTCAGCTCTGATTCGTCGACACCAAAGGGAAGGAATACTTTTGAGACAAGACATGCTGCCGTTTGCGTCTTCTTGTAATTGACGGAAACGGTGCCTAAAGATAGAAAGGAACTTATTTTGAACCCTTTCGATGCGGTCAGTATTGGACTTGCAAGTTCCATTCCAAACAACAGAACCGTATTCGAGAAGAGGTAAGCAGAGAGCCGAATACAACTTTAAGAAAGGAAGAGGACTTTTAAACTCTCTAGAATACCTGCAAACAGCACCCAGACATCGAAGAGAGCGTCCGGTAATTTGTGTAACGTGGGAAGAGAATGTCAGAGAAGAATCAAATAGTACTCCCAAGTCCCGAATTTCGGTCACCCTCGGCAGTGCAGTGCTTGCTATTTTATAGGAGTATTGCAGCTGTTGAGTTTTCCTACTATAGGAAACAACTTTCGTTTTTGAGGGGTTCAAAATAATCAATCAATCAATCAATCAATCAACCAATCAATCAATCAATCAATCAATCAATCAATCAATCAATCAATCAATCAATCAATCAATCAATCAATCAATCAATCAATCAATCAATCAATGTTTATTATAGTGCCCAGGAACAGCGGAGGCCTTCGTGCTGGAGCACTCAGAGGGGAAAATGCAGCACTGTAGTACATCAACAATTTGCTAATAAACACTCAGTGAGCAAAAAAAAAAAAAAATAATAATAATAATAATGACAAAATGCATGATGTTGTGGGCGGGGGCAAAAAGAAAAACACGTTTTGGGTTCAATCCTTCGAGGCTACATATGACATGCAGCGAGTGCCTTAATAATTACATTGCGTGGGATTAATAAAATCAAATCAAGTTCATAGGTTTAGAACAATAAAAATTTGTCTAGGCACTCAAGTATGCTTACGTGCTTTGAAGGCAACAGTCTGGCTATGCTTATAAAGAAAATTTTATACTACTCCATCGTTTCCAGGTGTTTCTCCTCGCACTCGTGTCTTTGCCTTTGGCGTGAATTGCTTCAACAAGCCGACTCGCACACGCCACAGCTTCTTTAGGATCAGAGTTCGGCGCGGCTGGTGTTCCCCTCTACTACTCACGTGCCATCATGCTCACGTGTCACGCGCGACTCACTATTCTACGACTTTTGCGTTTCCAATTCACATTCTTGGGAAGCAGGCACATGAGTACGCTGATGATGGTGGTGGTGGAGATGATGATGATGATGATGACGACGACGATGACGATGACGACGATGATGATGATGATGGTGGCGAGGAGGAAGCCGTGGGGTAGGTGGAGGAGGGGAAGGGGAAAGAGGCCCATTAGTCCCTCAAAGCTCCGGATTACACGAGGTAGTTTTACAGAAAAAGGTACAAAAGTCAAAAGACTGCGAGGGAACGCCCAATAAATAAATGCAAGAAAGGTTTTGTTATGCCTGGTATAGCAACAAAAGTGAATACGAAGAAAGCCGTTTCAATATATTTGACGCAAAAATGTACCATCTCTTCCTAGTGAAAATTGAGAAAAGTGCGAAAACTTTCAAAAGTGCGTCGAAACCTTTGCTGAAAGAGCGTCCAATCGATTCTCAAACCTTCAAAGACCCAAATCGCAAACGAAGAATGAACCCATGCGACGATTCTTCGCGCACTGAGTAAACGCATCTACGAACGAACTAAATCGTGCCGATATTGTGCTTTATGCAATAATAGTGTACGATTGTACTCCTTCATGATCGATGCGTGTATTGTCTTTCCTAGAAGCGTTCCTTTTTCACGGTTTTCAAGTAACCGTTCTGACACAATGGAAGTATGCTTTTACGCACGCGCCGTGTGTGCAAAGATGTTATCAGAGCTTATCGGTAGACTAACCGGTACATGATGAAATGCATTAGTTTTCTGACATAACGCCATCGGTCCCACAAAGAAAACTTTCACTTTAAAAAATGCGCCAGTAAGAAACGACAACGTAAAACAGCGACGACAAATGTTGGGAAATAAAAAAGAACACAACTTCAAAAAAGAAAAAAATCATGCGCTCTTCCACTCTGTGGGGATCAATCACCACTGAAGCTGAGCTGACAGAATATTGAACAAAGGTACGAACGAATTTATCGTCCTGATATGTGGTCATTATTTAACTTGATGGGTAGATAGTTGTTTTGTCGTGATGGAGGTAACAGTAGCCTTGTGGTCGCTTTGGTATGCATTGATCGGTAACAGAGTGGATCCCTAGAGAAGGCAAGCGTGGCAGGGGGCGGCAGAAAGTTAAATGAGGAGGTGAGATGAAGAAGTTTGAGGGCATAAATTGGTCGCAGTTAGCACAGGACCAAAATAATTGGAGTTCTATGGGAGAGGCCTTTGCCCTGCAGTGGGCGTAGATAGGCTGATGACGATGACGATGACGATGACGATGATGACGATGATCGGTTCAGGTACAACCTTCGACACATTCTTAGGCAGAGTCAAACTTATTTGGCGGAGCCAAATAAAAGCAAGCAAGCAAACACACCCACAAACAAACAAACAAACAAACAAACAAACAAACAAACAAACAAACAAACAAACAAACAAACAAACAAACAAACAAACAAACAGGCACACAAACAAAGAGGCAAACAAAAACAAACTACCTGACGCAAACACGAGCACCTAGCACTATGGAATACTTCGCGCTTCATAGACAAACGCACACGCAAGAATGCCTCACGCAATAAAACGTATCGCGCCTCGAAGTCCTACTTAGCCTCGGGAGCTCTTTTTCACGCACCTGAAAAATCCAGGAACCCCGGCCATAAACAACTTTGCTGTAAACCGAATGCTTAACGAAAGAGACGAACCATAAACATTTTTACAAGGAATAAGAAGATCAATGCAATCAGCGGACAATAATTCCACAATGGGAGATAAAGTGTCAGATTTGGGCGTTGTTGTTTCACGGGAGCCAGACGTCGTGTACACGGTCGGTGAGTTCCCGTTTCCTGGTGGGTGCAAGCCGGGCACTTCCTGCGCGCACCCAGCGCCACTATCTGGTTCGCTTGGAGCACTCCTCCGGATCCTTTACGCCACTGCTAATCTGTTAAAACAACGCCGCTGTTGGGCTTCAGCGCCTAGGTATGTAATCGTGGGGTTTGGGGCGAACTGCCTGGTTCCAGCACAAGCAATGACAATTTTTCAAGCGAAGCTTGAAATAACTGGGATGTGTGTATGCTAAACGCCTTACAGAAAAACCCACTTATGGAGCTCTAACGATGATAGCTACCTGAATTCCTGTTCGTAGGTCTATGGGCAGACCACGGATAATTCGGTCGGGCGAAGAGCAGGCGGTAGTGCGGGCACGCGCTCGTGAGCGTAATCGTGAGCGCAGTCGTGAGCGTCGTGCGGACCCCGAGATTCGCCAGGCGGAAGTGGAGGCCAACAAGAGACGAAAGCCTCACTTGTAGGTATGCATTGCGTGTTTACCCCAAGCTTTGCGTGTTTTACCTCCCTGTTTATGATGGGAACGAATATTTTTTTTGCTGAAACCCGTGATTTTATTATTTTAAACTGCTATTTAAGCGAAATTCTATACATTATATTCGTAAATAAGGGTGGTTCGATATCTTTTAGGTCATCTCAGAGGTGGGGCGCGGCATATCAACACGTCTAATTAATTTTCTCTGTCGTACCGAAGGTGCTTGGCCTGTACCTACCTCGGTGCGGAATAGCGCACACGAACCATTCGGTACGTCTAGGCAGAAGAGGAGGAGGAAATATTGTTTGTTTAATCATTAGTGGATATCTTCAGCCCACTCGCAGACGTGTCCTCTGTTCATGGCTCCTGTGGCCTTTGCTGTGCTTTGGGCCTAACTGTCGTTGGTCTCCCGGGGCCGAACTGGTCATCGCGGCCTTCCACATGTCATTCTTCGAGCCCGTCCCTACCGCCGCAGCACAAGACTCTCACGCGAGAGGAAGCAGTAGTGTGGAAACAACCGCAGACAAGTACGCGCCCGCCCCGCTATTTTTCCTCAATCAAGGATATAGCCAGCGATGCCGGGGAGGGAATCCGTGACCTCGCGCGTTCAAATAGGATGCCTCTGCCACCACGAAACCACAACGTGCAAAGAGAACGCCGGCAAGGTAGAGCCCAATCACTGCGACGAATTTTCTCGGCAAGAGATTGCGTAAACGTATACTGACGAATTTATGGGGCAGACACTGGAGCTTTACGTGGCATGCAAATGCAGCTTCTGTTAAAACAGGGTCGTGAAAGGAGGAAGAATGAAAGCGTTAAGGGAAATAACCTGAACAATCTTCCGGAATAACAACAACAACAACAACAAAAAACGAGTGTATTACGCGACGTGCTGCGAATAAAAAGGTCAGGCTGTTCGATATTTATACGGCATTGCTCTTTATAGTGGGTTACCGTCTCCTGAAGGCTTGACGTTAAGTACTGGCAAATTTGCAAGGTACCTTCCACTTTCAGCGGAAGCAACGGCTCCACTATTTCAACGAACGCTTTGTCTCCATTCTCGAAACCGCGAGCACGCTCACCTTCATGGTAGGCGGCCTCTCTCTCTTGAGAGTCCTGTCGAGCCAATTCATTTGGCAAGATTCCCGAGTAGCCGTGCGAACTCACGCCGGCGGCAAAGCCTGCACGCAGGAATAGCCAGAGTTTCGCATAAAGCCAGCGGGTCGCTCGAAGAGCGTTACTCTCTTTGGCGTTCGCCCGCAGCTTCATCGGGGGCTATTGGTGGCGTTGGGAGGGGAGGGTGCCGGTAACTTCTGCTGTACTCTCATCCGCACTGCGGTTTTCAACGTCGGACGTCGCGTTCGGCCCCAAAAGACAGAAACAGAAACAACATCACCATCATCATAATCATCACCGTCGTCGTTGTCGTCATCATCGGCGTAGTTAAGTGCTTTTTAGCTGCACCGTAATATAAAGCACGGAATCAAACATTTTTTGTGTTAACAGCAGAGCCGTTTAGGTTCACACGAGTCCGCCCGTCGGAGACACAAAACCCCGAGCGCATGTGAGCGCGTGCTTCGCGGCGACCTCCTGGCGTCGGCAACGCGAAACGCCGTGCAAGACCTTCGGGAAGTGGCTTCAGAAAAAAAAAAAAAACATATACCTTGCGCGCGTGAGCGCGTGCCTCGCGCCAACTGCCCGGCGTCGTCCAGGCTCGCGCGTGGGCTTGCGCCACACGAGGAGCTCCCGCCCTTCATCTTTGTCGTCGTCGTTGACGATCGGCGCGCCACGGGTTCGCCGCCCCAAAGACGATGGCGACGAATCTGTCAAGACCTCCCTTCACAATTCACACGTGGAGACGGCGACCGGTCCAGCTCATGAAGAAGTGGAGGGCAACCAAGGCGAGGACACGCTACAAGAGGCTTTGCCTTACGCGGAAGACGACGAAGTGATGTGATGACGACGGAAGTGATGACGAAGTTTGGTACTGAATAAAGCAGTGTGCACACTTTAGTGGTATTTGCTGTGCAGTGCCGTCCAAAACGGCTTTGCACTGCTGGGGTCCGGCTGCTCCCTCTCTCCTGGGATCCGCTGTCAATGTGGGGAGAAGCTAGGTCGACCCCCAGCTCTGCTGTTTCTCCAGCCTTGCAGCACTAGCGCAAGCTGCGTCAATTTTTTTGTAATGGCGCTTGAGTCGATTATCCTAAATGCTCAAAGTCAGCGTGTCAGTAGAATAGATTGGCAGCACTTGCCAGTGCTGAATTTAAGAATAGAGCTGCAGAGGTTCAGAATTGCTGCTGTACTAACTGTATGAAAATTCAGCTCCTGAAAGAAGAAAGCTTGACGGAGATCGACGCTACCATTTTCACCCGGGCGTTAATGACAAGTAGGCATCCAGTCGATGGCTCTCTTAAAAAAGAAGGGAGGGGGAGCGTGGGGGAGGGACAAATGTCGAAAAATTCTCCGATGTCAGCAGTGAAGATGCGAAGCCCATATTTGCTCGATCGCACAAATATGGTTGTGACGAGTAATCGTATGTGTCATTTAATTAGTGTGATACTAGTTTCCAATTTATTTCGACCCTTGCTCTAAGCGAACGAAGTCGGAGGAGAACACGAGACAGTCAACCGGGCGGACTTTACGGAAGCTGGGCAACTAAAGTTGCAGGTCATTGTGTCACAGTTATCAGCGACTGTGCCTCGGGCAAACGGGTTCTGGAGAACCGGAAGCAAAAACGCACACGCACACGCAGACGCACACGCACACTCATACACACACTCACACGCACACGCACGAACCGCTCGCGTTATGGAACGCCTCACATTTCAAAGTCACCTAGATGAGGTTGGGCTTGCTGCAAAGGCAATCTTGAGGACGCGGAACGAAACGAAAATACACGGGACACTAGTCATACACAGCTTCACTGTGAAAAATGAACCGCTGGAACTCGCACGATACGCGTGGCGTATTAAAAAGAACACGGGAAGACGCAATCCGCTTCCATCTCGATCAGCTAGTTAAAGCTTCACGGACTGCCTTTGCTAAACTGTGTTATTTCTTCAACATCATCTCTAAGGTAACGGCAACGAGGTTAATCCTTACGGATGGGGATAGCCCTTATGGTTAAACCGTAATAACGTACAGCAAGGAGCTACACTACGGCTTGTTATTTAGCGACTTGGCGTAGCTATTCCGCTGCTTGTTCTCGTTCTTGGCTACGCACACTGCACCTGCAGCATCACCCGCAAAGCCATCACGTTACGGATCATTGCACGCATCTTGAACAATTGACGAGGACAAACAGAAAGCACGTTGCATTGTTGAAGCTTTTCGTTGCAGGGTCTATTAGACAGCGCAATAAGCCTGACACACCTCGGTAGTGAGCCGGGCGTGAACGACAACACCCCCGGCACGTGCCAAAAGGACTTACCGACCGACCCCGCTGCGATAAACGGCGGTGGCAGACGTTGCGAGGATATCCCGTACGTCGGCGGCGGCGGAAGGTCAACCGTGTGGACCAACCTTGGCAAATCAGTGTCGCTGGCCTCCCGACGTCGCCGGAATCTTCTTGGGTTCCCCGGGACTCCGTTGTGGGCTATACAATCTCTAGCTACATCGCTTTCGATTTCAACAGTGTCCTCGCATCGATGCGCGCATGAACCCTCGACGGCGTAGCAGTGCGGCCCCGTTACATTACGTAAGACGTCTTCGATGTTCACTAGCTACACGGTTAGCCTAACATCGTACGTGTTTGAGCAAAGGGCTTCTGTAGTATAAAACCTGGTTGGGAATGGGCCCATTCCGGACGTTTCGGTGCTTGAAACAGGCACTTATATGTAGGAATGCGAAATTCTCGTAGCCTTGTGGTTTAAATGTTTCTAGACCAGCGCTGTCTTTTCGTGCTCTCCTTCGGGTGTTGTGTTATTTTGCGACTTAGTCTTTTAGATAATGCCCTAACTAGGCCAATCTTCAATTTGAAATGTTTGCGTCTAATGTTTCCACGTGGGTTACCTGCACAGACAAGCTGTCGGTGGATGTGACTGTTGTATGGGTATATTTGATTTGATTTGATTGTAGGGTTTAACGCGCCGACGCAGCAGCAGGCGATGAGGCGCACCGTAGTGGAGGGCTAAGGATTAATTTTGACCACCTGGGGATATTTAACGTGCGCCGAAATCTCGTACACACGGGCATTTTTGCTTTTTGCCTCCACCAGAAAAGCGGCCGCTGCAGCCGGGAATCGAACCCACGGCCTCAGTGCTCAGCAGACAACGCCTTAGCCAGTGAGCCACCGCGGCGGGTATGTGGGTATTCTGCGCGCTTCAGCGCGAGATGTGCAAGTTTACACATCCAGCGGTGTGTCTCTAAAACATGCCATCTTCGAGGACAGCCTATACGGATGCAATAGGTTAAACCACAATTGTTAGCGAGGTTGTTGGTGGTGCTGAACAAGTTTATTTCACATTTGTATGCTAATATAAGGCGGCTGCAAAAAAAGAAAGAAAAAATGGAAATAAAAAATACGATAAAATTTGAATAAAAAACCAGAAGATCTGTCGTTTGATCACTGGCTTCAGCCGTGACAAGCTGCAGTTCTGGCAGTGCGTCCGTGCCGCTCATGCCGAGAACCGGTGGAAAACAAGTTCAACTACCGCCAGAGCTCATAGGCGACCGCTGCGGTAGTACCAGGATGGGCTGTTGCCGTGGTGCCTGATTTCCCAATTCTCTTTCACACATCGGGAACAGAAATGTTAGTTCATAGTTCCTTCTTCGTGCGCTTCAAGTAATGGAAAGTAATGCTGACATCAGGCTTTATGTGGACGCGACGATTTATGCACGGGAATCATCTGCAACTACGTGCTGCAGGATTAGTTGCTCATTCTCTTCAAATGTATGTAAGAAAGACGACGAATTACACATGGCGTATGAAATCAAGAGTTGGACGGAAGCCGGCCTGGTCGGCAAAAAAAGAACGCAGGACAGTTAAAAACTGACGAATGTCTACAGAAAGCAAAAAGACGCCAAAACGTCGCTTTGCTTTTTCGGTTTTTATAAAAAGTTATGGTCGGGGTCAGCTTTAAATTCTTTTCATGCACCTCGCTTAGTGCACCAGATCTTTGATTTGGTCTTTTTCTGCTCTTTGTTGGAATTGTTCAGCTGACTGCAGAAGGTCTTTCTGCGTTTCACTTGACTCCAGGCGCAGTCGTCCCGCCTCGGGGTGTTCTCTCGCGCTGGGCTCTGTGAACAGATATTTGCAGAAGCCGGGAAATATCGATGAGGTTGTTCCATGAAGAGGCAGTGAATTTGGCAATGGGGTCGTGACTGTTCACTTTGTAAAGTCTTATTGCTTGCACGACGCGTCAAATGGGATGTCTTCCCTGTGGAAGTGAAGCTCGCACACCCAAAAAAAAAAAAAAAAACCGTTTTCGCCGTGCATTTTAACCGCTAGCACCACGGTCGAGGTCCACTTACCGCAATAATCGTTGAAATGACTTTCAAATAAATACTTTTGGAAATAAGTTGGCATGGTTACATAAATGTTGTGATCTCGCAGTGAATGTCGTAGAGAATAAAATGGGATGCACTGCTCGCCCTGGCGTCTCTTTTTTTCTTGGAAAGAAGTTTTCTCTTGGGAAACAGCTAATCCATTGCTTACGACACTCCTTGTCTTTTGGAAATATGAACATCGGTATCTTGCATCCAATCTTGTGGTTGCGGTGACATCGGGGTTCAAAACATCTAATTGGAATCACGGACTCGCGTACTCACTCACGTGCGCGTAAAGAAGTCACAATGTCACCCACGTCCCCACATCCACTTTGCAGATGACGACATCTTGGCTCAACGATGGCAGTGGTAAGGCAAGGAAGCATCCATATTGGTGTTAATGTGAACGTAAAGAAGATCCCACCATCAACAAACTCGGTGCAGGGCCATTTGTTAACCACCCGGGCGAGATTTCCAGCACCGGATGTCGCCTCCGCATATACAAAAAGCGCGCTATATAGTTCTAAGATTCTTCATTTCAACAACACAAGACCTACGCATCGGCTGTACAATTCCGAACTCAACTGAGCATAATCTTTGGGCATTGCTTCCATTTTGGAACGAAGGACACATTCTCATTGACTCCCTTCCCGCTGAACTAAGACCGAATTCATTGACTAATCCCTACCATTTACCATACCCAGCCAATTAGCCTGGGTAACTCTCCTACACTTAGTGTTCGAGCCTACTATTTTTCCCAGCTAGTTTCCACCCATACCTACCGCGCACCATTGCTTCTCGCTGCCCCCAAGGGGGCTGGTGCACTAGCAAAAGACCCCAGGGGGTTTCTGTTTCAACAAACGTTAAAGGAACAGATCTTTTGGTACGAACGCCATTGTTTTCCACTCGTAAAGATGTTTGCCGTTTTTTCATTAACTCAATTAAAATGATTTGCTTAGACAAGAGAAAGAAAGTACTACTGGAGACCAGCTATACGGCGCAAGAGACCCGGTTCGACACCTCCGACCCGAGGAAGTCACGTCGATGGGGAGAACAACTAAACAATGTGTCATTTTGAAATATTTTGGACAAATTACAAGGTTTGTAACGTAAGAGATTGTATCATCATACAATCACGTAACGAGACAATTGCAAATTACGCATTACAGCCATACGTACGCACCTGGCGTAGAGGTTTCTAAAACAACCCTCTACGGTGTGTGCGTCGTTATGTGATACACAGAATTTAAACACACTGTGGGAGAACCATATGATCTTGGTATGTGCCAGTATGTTTTAATGAGCTTCCAGATTATTTGCTTTTGATAACTTCATGAGGTAAGCTGAGAGCGTCCACGCTTTCTTTTGAGTACGGCGGAGCTGAAGTGCTCAGAAATGTTTCTTGTTTTACTTTTGCGTTTTCCTCGCTTTTTTCCCAAGTTTTGTATTCGTTTTTTTTCTAAATCTTTCCCCGATGTTCTTATTTTACATTTTTCCTGGCAAATAATGACTACACGTTGTAGGCAAACATTACTCTGCGAAACTATCGCTGCAGGGCGTCGCAACACAAGCCTATACTGGAGGCTGTTTAAGGTTGCCCGCGACTATTTTGTTGTACATTTATGAGCTGAATAAGTCTTATCACATCTTTAAAAATGTTTCTCCCGAGCCGATCGTGCCACGCGGCGCGCAAACTCGAACACAGGAACGGCCACTTCCAACCTTACCTGTTCCTCCCTCTCGGTCCGGCCTCCGATGAAGGCCGACGCTCCGTAACGCAACTACCGTCGCGCAAGCCTATCAAATGGCCTCGACGTTCTGGTTGGATATTATGTATCTATACTCCGTTTCATACATCAAGCGCAACGCTGTGAAGGCTACGCAAGTAGTCCGCAAAGAAAGGAGGTGTATCACTCCGCGCCGTTTTGTAGCCGAGTGGTCTAACGCGTCGCTCTGGAGAAAAGACGCTGAATTTTGAAGTACATGGGTTCGGAACCGCGTTCCGACGTTTCTTTTTTTTTTTTATGACATCTTCTGCGAATTCAATTGTAAATCTTATTTTGTTCCCAGTAACTTAAACACCACGCGCATGCGGAAATGAACTGCACGTATGGGTTCTGGATGCATACCGATGTTTGACCAGCAATTGCTATTTTTCGCGATTCTATACCATTGTCAGCTACCTCGTTGATTCTAGCGAGAACTTTGTGCAAGAAAAACACGTTAATTCATTAATTATTTAGCACAGCTGCTCTAACCAGGGTGAATTACCAACAGGTGTTCACTTTCAGCTTTCGTTTTTGCCGTTGCCCTGACGATCCACTTCTTTATGGGCCTCTCTTAACACACTCAGCATGTTATTGATTATACCGTGCCGCCAGCAGAGCAACGGGTTCAGTTTTTACCGAAACATTTGGGACCGACTTTGGCACTGCACTCTGGAGTAGCCCGAAGCTCTTGGTGCTAATAACGTATCATTTGTTATTCATGGGAAAGGACAGAAAGCAGATTTCTGTACCTTAGAATAGTGATTTCTGGCACAGACACGCATAATATATATTTTAAATTTGTTATTCGCCCCTTTCCAGTCCGAATATATGCAACATTTTTGTGAATTCTTGTGCGTGATTTATTTATTTCTTCACTGCAATATTTCACCCCGGAAGCAAGAGTTATATTTTCTTTTGTGATTGGAGAAAGAGCTCTTTAAGCTAGGCACTTATTCGCAAGACAATCATGGATAGGGGAATTGTTTTTATATACGGAACCCTGATATGGCCCGTTTTTCTGTGTCAAGGAAATGTCTACGGTATAGGTTAATGCTGTGACAAATAACAGTACTAGCTCATGAGTTGGAGATTTGTGGCCATACATAAATGCATACAGGGGCAATACGGATTGTGTGTCATACACAAATATTCCAAGAGGAGGCTGACTTTCGTGGTTTAATAAACAAACTTTATTTATAGAAGAGCACCTCTGGTCGATTTCCTGGTGGGTTCCGACTTCTTACTTTCCTTCCTTTCTCCCACCCAGTTTTTGCAGAGGTTATATGACTGCTCCAGCTGTATACACTTCACGACCGAACAGGCAGCACTACAATGTAGTGTCTTTCATAGCACGGGTCACTTGGTGACGTTAAACTCCGCAAACAAAACCACACGACGAGGAAACACAGTTTGCTTTGTCGCGGTAACAAAGCATTTTCGGGGAATCGGCGCAGCATGAAGAAGCGCGAACAGGCTGGATAGGAAGGTGTCCACGCTCCAGCTCTACCAGTTGACCCTCGTGAACAAAGCCGCCACTACTGACAGGACACAGATTGCTGGGAAGTTCATCAACGATTCCCCCCTGCCCTGCCTTGGAATTCCTTGATCGCCCGCAGGTACCTGCGGCGCCAGACAATGATGCCAAGATTCCGTATTCTCCTATCATAGGTGAAGCCCATGTCCTTCATTAACCTCCACAAGGTGGTTTTCGTGAAGTTCGGCAAGTCGTCGTCTTCGTGGACAGCCTTTCGCACACTGTCCAGTGTCGGGATCTCCCTCTTGGCGTACATGCTCTTCACATTCAGACGTATAGCATGGTCTGTGAAGCTGTCATGCTTGATGGTCCGCGTGCTTGATATCGTCACGTCGCGAGGTCTTCTCTTTGGAGACACCAAATTCCCACGCAGACACTCCGCCTTCAATTTCGCCACGGTACGGTGAAATACTCCGGTGTCCTCGCTCACAACACTCAGTACTTCCTGCACAGATTTCACCGGGAAACGCACCCTGGTATGGGCGCACACATTTGCAATTACTTGCTTGGCGTTCTTTGACAACGTTGATGCGCAAACCCTCGAAAAAATACGTACAGGAGACGTGGTCGAAGCCCGAGAGCTGGACGCCATTTTTTCAACGATGCCTCAAAGAGTAAACAAAAAACGGCGTTCAAGGTTGCGCGGAGAGGGAAAACCTGATACGAAAGCGACAAACATAAAATACAAACTCGCATATTTCGATCGTTTGTCGGGCAACACGGGCGTTTTTTGTCAAGCTGATGATAAATATTTATGCTTTAAGGTTGCCGGCGAAGCATTTATTGTATCTGGCGCACGGCAAGCAACCCACTACTTTTGGTCGCGGAAGCACACAGCGCAACTGATGTTTGAAACGGAGTATAGTTGGCATTGATGGTAAAGGCGTATCTCTCTAATCTGGAGCATAAAAACCCATCTCACTTTCTCCGCCATCGTCAGTAGCCATTCAGGCAAAGCGTTCTGCTACCTCGCGGCCCTCCACCGGCGACCCAAGAAGGAGAGTTTTGACCCGCAGACTTTCTCCACCAGTTATAAAGCGGGCAAGGTGGCAGGATCGTTGGTGGCCTGTTTGGAGTGTTCTTGCGCCATCGCCAGAATTTTGGACAGTCGGACAAAACAGACACGAAGAGGTAACGACAGAGAGGTAAGGACACCATTTTAGTGTGGGTGCGTGTGCATGGGAGCGTGTTCATTGATTTCTGCGCCTTTCGTTTTTGCACTGTTTATTTCGCATGCATTAAAATTTCCACTAGGCTGAAATACTTCGCACAGAATTTTAACTTACTCAATCAACTGAGGTGGCTTAATGTTAGCGGAGAATTGAGTACTGGGACAATTACATTTTCCAACTTCCACAACTACTCGTTATACAGTGGAACCTCGATATGTCGAACAGCGCGGTGCCCACGAAATAGTTCGATATAACCATAACTCGTTATATAAAATCACGTAAAAAACGAGTCATAAACTGGTAGAAATCAATAAATGAACGCATTTTGCCGTAAATACTCACTTGGAGCTTCAAAGTATTTATTCTTTTGGCTTAAAGTACTACAGCAGGGAAGCCTGGCGTGTTATACACGACTTCCTCAACGTAGTCCAAACGTTCCACTAGTGACAGGCCGGTGCCTTCAATAGCGCTGCTGTAGCGGTGCGGTAGGGCCAAAACCGCTGAAGCCTCGGTCGAAGTCGGGAGCGGGGCACTAGCAGCGCTTGCGGGTACAACCTCGTCTGCGTCTTCGTTTGTGCGCTGAGTAGTAATTTCCGCTAGGATCTCCACATCCGTCAACTACGCCGTCGTTCCGGTGCTATCGTGACCGCCAAGCGCCAACAAAGTTATCAATGCACATGCTTCGTGGCTCAGCCCCAGCAAAGCGCTCCAGCTGGCCCCAGGTTTCTTCAAGCTCGCATTCTTCTTTTGCAACGTCCAATTCTGCTTCGGTGCAACCGATGCGCAGCAGTCAGGAACGCCCATCGCGCCACCACTATCCTCTAGGGTACTGCGGGATAGCTCGCCGCCTGTCAACAGAGCGCGAGCGGTCTGGGCAGTCTGGGGTGGCGGAGTTCGATATACCCATTTCACGTCCGTCCCAGTTCGAAATAAAAAATTAAAAATGCATGTGATTTTCCGCGTGATATAGAAAGTGTTCGATACAGGCAATAATTCGATATACCCGTGTTCGATATATCGAGGTTTGACTGTATGCCTTTAATAACGGGTCACACGCTCATTCCCAGAACTACCATGACGAGTTACGTGATGGACCTCCTGGACGAGCTGGAGGCTCGTGCCGATCCGCGAACCAAGGACTTGCTCTTCGTGGGCAACCCTACCTTGGTCCTGTCTCTGATTGCCGGCTACCTGTACGTGGTCAAGGTCTGGGGTCCAAAATGGATGGAGGGCCGCAAGGCCTTCGACCTCAAGCACGTCATCATGGCCTACAACGCCAGCATGGTGCTCCTGAACAGCTTCTTCTTGTCGAAAATCCTCCGCTTCTCGTACCTGGGCGGCGGCTACAGCTGGATCTGCCAGGGAATCGATATCCACGACCCTAACTCCATCCACTTAATTAACTACGGCTGGTGGTACTTCGTGGTCCGCATCTTGGACTTTGCCGACACCCTGTTCTTTCTGCTGCGCAAGAAGTACAGCCACATCTCGTTCCTGCACGTGGTCCACCACTCGCTGGTCGTCTGGAACGGCTGGCTCTTCATGACCTTCGGCCCCGGCGGCCAGGGAGTCATGGGAGTGTGCATAAATTCCTTCGTGCACATCGTCATGTACACCTACTACTTCCTGTCCGCATTGGGTCCCTCGGTGCAGAAGTACCTGTGGTGGAAGCGGTACATCACGCGCATGCAGATCCTGCAGTTCGCGGTCTTCATAGTGTATGTGAGTGTTCCGCTCTTCAAGGACTGCGGCTACCCACGCTTCTTGATTTACCTGGCCATCTCCCAGTGCTTCTTCTTCTTGGTGCTCTTCGTCAACTTCTACCTCAGCACTTACGTGAGGACCAAGCGTGGTGAGGTGCACTTTTTCTGCGGAAACTATGAGGCCACTTCGGCGGCTACAGTTCCCCCAGAGGCCAGAAAGATCAACGGAAAGGCGAATGGGCACCACAACGGCCTAACCAGCAGAGCAACGGCGTAAAGAAGCTTAACGTGAAATTTCGAGGACTCTAGATCATTGAACAGCACGCGGAAAAGCATGCAGTGGGAGCGTGCACTCGCACACTTGAACAGGCCGGGAGGTTTTGTCACGTTAAATTATTTGCTTGTTTTACGACTTGATACTACCGCTTACGTAGCGCTGTTTATTTCAATGTGCGTGCAATAACCGGCGGTGTGGTTCAATCACTGTACTGCAGCCGACGGCTCCGGATTTGGGAAAGCGAGTGGCACCTAGTCCATTCGCGATATCGACGCTTGCATGACTACGCTTGGGTGAGAGAGAGAGAGAGAGAGAGAGAGAGAGAGAGAGAGAGAGAGAGAGAGAGAGAGAGAGAGAGAGAGAGAGAGAGAGAGAACAGACTTTGTTATCCCTTTTAAGACGAATACACCGTGCGGAAATGTCCGGTATCTTCGTCCTATCATACGGCGGTCAGGAACCCGTGGTCCCTGGCGGCGTCCTCTGCCAGTTGGATGACAGCAGCTTGTATCTCGGGAAGAGAGCTGAGCATTGCGGCCTCCCACTGCTCACTAATTCTTATATGTATTACTTGTTCAAAAACACGTGGTTTATTGGGGCATTGCCAGACCATATGTTGTAGTGTGGATGCTGCAACGTTGCACCACTTGCATCTGTCCATGTACCTATCCGGATAGCTGCGGTGGCACAGGGCGGATTGAGGGAACGCATTTGATGGCAACCTGCACGAAGCAACTGTTTGCCATTTGTTTTGCGCAGTGTGGGCCGCAGGAAATTTCAGTCAGCTCAGCCTATAGTTTTGAGTAATCTCTCGGTAAGTTGCCAGTCCCTCCCTCTCCCCCGTCACAGACGGCACGTTGTCGGATTCGAAGTCAGCCTGGTTCGTGTATCCTCGGGCTGCTTCATGTGCCATCTCGTTCCCCGGGAGAGACGAGTGAGCTGGCGTTCATACCAAGCGGATGTGCCTTGAAACTGGGGTCGCGCTATCCGTAAGGATTTTGGCGGCTGTGGTGGAAATCCTACAGCGCGCATAGTTGCGCAGGGCGGCCTTCGAGTCCGAGATAATGGTAGTAGCCTGCGTGCCCGTAATTGCAAGAGCTATGGCCACCTCTGCACCCATTTCTGGGTTGGGCGTAGAGATTGAGCAAGATGAGGTTGCATTTCCCTGCTGATCTACCAACACGGCCACTACCGCACGTTGGCCAGGGTAGTCCGCCGTGTCGACGTAGCATACCGCTGGGTTTGAACTGTACTGCTCGTGGAGCGCGTTCGCACGGGCAAGCCGTCGGTCTTGATTGTGCTCCGGATGCATGTTTCTAGGCAGTGGGGCCACACTTATTTTGTCTCTTAGGCCAGCTTCAATGACGTCTTTGGTTCCGTTCTGGTCCGCGAAAGGTATGGGCAGCGACTCCAGCATGGCCCGCCCGGTTGGGGGTCCCCACCAGCCGGTTGTATTGGGCAATGCGATGTGCTTCTATAAGTTCATCCAACGTGTTGTGAATGTCCATCTCCAGTAATTTTCCAGCGAATAATTCGGTCTACTTTCTCTTTCTCTGCTTTCTTGAGTTTGAGGTATGGAGTAACGTAAGTTATTTTGCTGATAATAAAGGCTTGAACTAACCGAAGGAGATTATGTTCCTTGAGTCCATGGTGTTGTTTGGCTATCCGGGCGATGAGTCTGCCAATTTGTACAGCTGCGTTGTACAGGGCCTGCATGGTGACCGTGTTGGTTACGCTTGGGTGTAGTGTCGCAAAGCTGACATGCTTCGTGAATCAGTCCGCGCCAATAATATGACCTTGCCTGGCAGGTATGGGTCGGTTATACGATTCTAAATTAGGGGGGATTATTTTTTTAAAATTCACTGTATCATTTTGTTTTCATAATATCAGTTTCTGGAAGACGCACATCAGGCATTTTGTGCTTAATGTCACGCTGATGGTGTAAAGTCTATATTTGTGGAGGGATTATTAGCGCAGGGCTACGTTGTTGCAGTGTCCTGTTCTGATGTTATGGTCTGCAGGTGGTTCATGAGTGATCTCACCAAGGCTCTTCCCAACAGAAATGAGCAACCGTTTCTGCGCATAATTTTTGTACGGCCAGTTTGATGGAAGAATAAATATTTTTTTTGACCTTGTTGTATGCTACTTGCATATCCTGAGTACATGGCCGCTATGGCTGTGAATTTGCAGGTTGCTACTTCACAGGACTTGTTCGAGAAGTGGGAGCCTGTTATAGAAACTTTTTTAACAAGGTGTTTTTTGTTATTGTCAGGAGACGTTCAACGTTTACGAAACGGTTCTTTCACGTGTTGCTGCCGCTATTTAGTTATTGTTCTATCAACAATAGTAACGTGTGGGTGCAGTGGGCGCAAAAGATTTGCGACCTTGGGAAGGCTTGTTTATACGGCAACGGCGAACGATGGTGGGGTCAATATAGATGAACCAAACCGTCTTTGGTATCTTTATGCGTATAAACATCTAAGTGTTTGCGCTGCACCCCAATACCAATATCAGCAACGCCAGCGCCCCATCATCATCAGTTCTTCAGATGATGACGCAAGACCGAACATCATGGTATCCGCACTGTTCGGCCGCACTCCGTTTCTCGGGCCCATGTTGTCATCCCCAAGCAACTGTGAATAAATGTGGTCTCGGCCTCACCACCTCATCGGCCGCCTACCGACGTGAATGGGATCCCGTCTGCGGTGGCTGCTTTTCAAGTGGAAGGCGAAAACAAGAACGCCCGCATGTCGATATTTCGGTGCACGGGGAAGATCCCGAGGTGTGGTCAAAATTAATCCGGAGCCCTCTACGACGGCGCGCCTCGAAGATCAGGCGCAGTTTCGGCTCGTTTAACCCCATAACCTGATTGATGTGGAGAACCAGCGATGCTTGGCCTCATAAGACATACAATGCATCTAAATAAAAAAAATAACGGGAATGCAGACGCAGCCGGCAGTATTCGAGCCTGCGTGGGAAGATCCCAATGGGTTTCAAGTCCATCGCCCTTTCAAGTCCATCAAGTCCATCGACACATGGCCACAACTGACTCGGTTTGAACAGAACACACGTAATCTCACACATGTAGGATCACATGCTTAACTAACTACCACAAATGAGATCGCCGTTCCATCTGTGCTTCAGACGAAACGCGATGACGTGATCTTACACCTAGGTCGTGCTAGTAAAATACGCGACCAGATATTTAAAAAGTTTGCCCGTTAGACAAATGTACTGAATTAATCACATATTGCGTAGTTACTAGATATCGTTTACTAACTTTCAGCGGCATAAGATAGAAATACTGAGGTCGCCGGAAGTATCTCACTCGCGGTGGCTGTACCTGCCACGTAGGGTGAACCGTTGAGTACCGCATACATGTGGTTCGGTGAACCTGCATAAACGTTTCCCAGCAGGTGCAACTTCATCCGAAGTTTGAATTGCAGTGTACGTCATAGCCAAAGCGTTTCCACAAGATTATATGCTAGAATGCCACAGAAAAACCGGTAACTGCATGATACATTTTTTTAAATACCCAACAAAATGCACTTAAGGACACCTAAGCAAATCTTATGTTGTGAAGACGAAACAATTAATTGCCAATTGAACCCGATGCGAATGTTTTTGAACTTTCCTGCGGGGTGTGCTTTTATGTGTTGAGATCGAATCGGCGCACGTTGTAGCGCGGTCGGAACGGAATTCCGATTCCCCCGAGTGTCACCTGCCCCGATGGGAAACCCGCTCTCCCTTCTCCTCTCGTGCGTGCCGCTTCGCCCGTGCCAAAAGCGCCATTGAAGTCGGGAGGCCCCCTCTCCCTACGTGTGTAGTGTGTGCGGGCAACATCGCGCAACTCTGGCCCACATCCTGTGGGACTGTGCAGTGCACCCCGTGGAAGCTGCCGACCTCTACGGCCGGCTGCCGGACACCATAACGAGTGCCGTCTATTCGACGGACCTGAACGCACAAACTCTAGCCGTCCAGCAGCTCGAGGCTGCTCTCGCCAGGCAGAAGCGGAGCGAGTCGCAGACGGGGGGGAAAGGGACGAACTCCCGAGTACCTTTCGCGCACCGCTCACGCCGACACCGGCGGGGCCTAGTCCCGAGGACGTCGTGAACGTGGGTGGGATGTGGAGGCTCTGCGCATCCCGACCTCCCACTCCCTGCTGGCCTCAAATAAAGTCTTTCTCTCTCTCTCTCTCTCTCCTGGGTGGGCGCGGCCTTTGAGAACTTGGTACTCTTGAATATGTTCCAGGAACTGCTAACTCTATAGTACTGGGCACGTTCAGTGACTAGCGAAGGCATAGTTATGGTGGCTGTGTTTCCCGCTACGCGAAACACAAAGACGTCCTTGTTTATTCCTTTCCCAGACATAACGTGCCGTTCTGCTAAGGAGAGTCTTCAGTCAGGCCAATCTCTTATGTGTTAGTTCTGCGGTAAACGTAAACCCTGCGCAGTCTGCCCATGCGCGCTATGCCTGTCTGCGCATGCGCCATACTCCTGTTGCCGATCGATATAGTACCAGTATCTTTTCATGATACTTTTAATTGTCCGAACATCGCAGTAACAGTGGGCTTAGCATTGGGAAGGGAAGGTGCACATTCAAATTCGGCCCGGCCGTACCTTGACATGTTTCTCGACATCACTTTAGAGGGGCCATGTAGACAAAATACAAGTTTGGTTCACTAAAAAGTGCACTTTTTTTATAATAATGCCGCCAATTTATTCGCAAACTGCAAACAAATAATCACCATTTTAAAAACATATGAAGCAGTTGCAACTCCTCCACTCCTTTTCCCGCGATTTCTCGACTAGGTCACGCCAAATCTCGTTCGTGCGATTGGCGGCCACCTAAACCACCTCCAAGAAACATGACATCGTGATCGTAATGGGGCCTCTAGTTCCGCGTTTGATCTCATTGCTTGAATGCAAACCTGCAGTTGATACACTGGCAACTATAGGCATCCTCGATTATCAGTTCCGGACCATCCACGAACTGCCCGAGACGCCATCCGGAACTCGATTTTCCTTTGTATTCCTATGGGACATCCGGTCCGAACGCAGTCCTAGGACTGCCCGAGGACCGTCCAGGACTGGTAAATCTAGGATGCCATATTATTTCAGTGCTGTCCAATATTACGTCACTCCTGCCCGCATTGCGTCACTAAAGCCGGAAATCTGAAACCTTTTCGATATGTCGCATTTTTTACCGGTGAAAAAAAATATATATATTTCGTGGCTGGAATGCAGTTGCGTGTGTCACCAAATCTAGTTTTTTTGTTTTCAAATGTAAAAGGGTTCTATACTGCCTTCACGGCCCCTATAGGTTTAGTAGCATCACAGTACTTATAAGGCCCCAGCAGCTGCCGTGCGACCGCGCGTTTACTGGAAAGATGATTGCGCGACTCCCCGCTCTCACTTTCAGCAATACTTTTTTTGGGTTGCGACGCATTTTGTTTTGTTCTAACACTGCTGCAGGAGGTTATCAGCGTTTATGCAGAGGCGATGGTAATCAAAAACCACTTTTACTGACCTCGTACCACTCTCAATCAGCCGTGTGGAGGTCACCTAGACACCTACTTTGCCATTTAATTGTTGAAGTCCGTAAAATGGAAAGTCCCTTTTGCCAACTTCCATTTACGACACTGATCGGTTTCATTGCCCACCTTGCGTTAGTTCAGTGAAATACGTTGTGAAGGGAAACATAGCGACATTTTTGTTATATTAAAGGAGACAGAGATATCTTCATGCAGGGATCCTCAAGACGACATATAGCTATGCTTTATTCGGAACTAGACAGCTTGAAACTAACTGCAATTGCGGTTAACCAGAAAAAATGCAGCAAAACGCAGAGCAAGGTGACAACCGGCAGAGATAACAGCGGCATAGCTTGAGACATGCTTGAAGGCCCTGATCACCTTGAAGACAAACGGACTGTGTTATGGCGCGCACCTGCGATCCGTTACGAAATCGTGCGGTGCCAATACAAGTGAAGGCGAAAGCACGTGATCGCCGCCGATAGGCCTTCTCGAACCGTCAGATAAGGGGTATTAGGTAACGCAAACTTCAAGTAACACGGAGCCCGCGAGCGTGTCTTTCCAACGCATTCGCTTTCTTTTCGCGGCCTATTAATCCTAACTCGCCCATGCCGCTTAGTCCCACGCGCCGAGAAATCAGATTTTAGATCACCAGAGATGTGGAGGCTGAAAATGGAAAGCACCTCGTTCCGGCAAGCTTGAAGGAGGCGAGACGGTGGCCTAACCTTGCTCTCGGCGGTGCTGTTGAGCGCTTTGAGGTCTCCTTTCGCTATTTACGATGCTACATCGCAAAATATGCAGATATATAGATATGTATGGTCTTAGATCTTAACCTGGCAAGGTCACTTGTTCCGCTTCCAGGTGCAGGCATATTACGTCGAGGTAACTTGGTCGGAGCATTCGTCCGAGCAGCAATCGAGTCTACTTAACCTACGGAGCTAAAGTCTCAGAGGCGAGTCTGACCATGAAATGGGCTGATCTATCGCCAAGGCTCTGTTGATTATGTCATGCAAACCCACGCGTATGCTAAAAACGCAATATTATTTCCAGGGTGGAGGGAAGGCGACGACTGAGTCAAGCAGTGTGAAGAATTAAACAGGTTATAAGACGGCTACTGCACTGCCGTCCTTACAGCGTTACCAATTGGTGATGCATTTTCGTTTCTTCTTCGGATAAAATGTCTTGTTTACCACTCCGCATGAACACGTAACCTCTAAACAGATGGATATGGACATATTCGTGCTACCCGGAGGTTTTTAATTTTGAAAGTGTCTCGTGCTAAAGGTACTTCATTGTTTTTCCTCATGAAGTATTCTCTGGCTCCGACTGGGGATCAAACACTTTCAAAATGAACCAGTGGGGAGGCGTGTTATTTTTCTCCGATTTCGCAGGGTAAACAAATGTAGGCTGCTTTCACGGCAGCTTGGCGAGCTTAAAATGAAGAAGGAATGTTCCAAACTTTCGTTGCGAACTTTGATAGTTAAACGCCCTCACCGCATCCCCGCCGTAGCGGAACTATATAGAGATCGGCTGCGGCATATCATGTCAACGCGGCTGCTCTTGTATTTAAAAAGCAGATCGATAAAAAACGAAACTAAGCTTGCAGTGTTGGTATAAAATCACTGCTTATCGATACTCGCGTCGGTATACGCGTGGTTCAACGCTTGATGTGCGGAAATGGATGTCAAACGATCAGCGGAAATGGACAAGCGATCAGTAGAGCAAATTTGGAGAACCTATAATTCGTTGGTTTCGAAATCATGTAAGAGTCCTACTTGAAATGCAAGGGGACGGTACTTCTTATTCCGGTGTGTCTCTGTCAAATAAATTCAATGAGTACTTCCTTACTGTCCGTTCAGTAAATGACTATTCGACTGAAGTAGACCCTACAGCATACCTGGTTGACAACAATTCGGCAACAATGTTTTTATCTCCCACAATCCCTACTGAAATTTTCCAATTCATAAATCTTTTAAGAATAAATGCTCAATCAGCATCGACGACATCAAAGCGGAAACAGTTAAATATCTAAGAGATATAATTGCACCCGTTTTCAGTCACATATGTAACCAGATGCTCACAGAAGGTATTTTCCCTGAAAAGCTCAAAACCGCTAGGGTCTAAGTGGTACACAAAGGCGGTAACTGCAGTGATTTTGGGGATTAGCATCCTATTTCTGTACTCTCAGTATTCTCGAAAGTGACTGAAAATGTGATACATCCACGTCTTACAATTTTTTAAAATAAAAAAAGAAGAAATTGTGAATGACCAATACGGTTTCCAAAAGGGGAAGTCTACTGAAATGGCACTGCATGGCATAAAGGAAGCGATAATAAACAACATAGAAAATAAAATATTCACAATTGGTTTGTTTCTAGATTTAAGGAAGGCCTTCGATTCTGCTAAACACGACATTTTGATCCACACGTTACCATTTTATGGGATAAGAGGTTTATAACTTGATCTTGTTAGTAGTTACTTAAATTCTAGGAAACAATGCACCATTGTAAATGGTGTTGCATCCAATTTCGGAACGATACTGAGTGGTGTTCCCCAAGGAGCTATCTTGGGGCCGCTTCTATTCTTGTATATTAATGATATAAATAAAATACCCCGTACCCCCTCAATAGTTCTTTATGCAGATGATACTAATGTTTTCTTTACAGGACCCAACCTCGAAATCATTACCAATACTGCAAATTGTGGCTTCAGGAATTATCCAAATGGCTAATGGAAAATAAACAAGAACTAAATGTCAATAAGAAAAAATGGATCATATTTAGAGCAAAAAATATGCTATTAGATTTTGCTCCAGTGCTTCTATTTCGGGAATCCTTTCTTGAAGTGGTCCCCCAATACGTTTCTTGGGTGTTATTTTCAATAATACATTGTCATGGATTGATCATTTAAATCACATGTGTACGAAGGTATCGCGTTCTGTCGGTATTTTATGGATACTTAAGTGTTTGTTACCCTGTTGGTTTGAAAAGGAGTTGTATTTTGCTCTTGCGCAGTCCCTGTTACACTATTCTCTTCTGATTTGGGACAATACTACAAATTAAACTATGAATGCTTTACTCGTACTACAAAAAAAAAAGCTATCAGGGCTATTGCGAATATATCCTATAGAGAAAGTACAGAACAACAGTGGAGAAGCTTGGGCATTCTGAAAATCCACGGCTTAGTTAATTTAAGACGCGCACAGGATATCCACCACATATTTTATGAACACCCAGACCTAGAATCTAGAATCTTCACCTAAGACGGCGTACCCCTAAGAAATAAACATTATATAAAGCCTAGGATTATAACGAATTATGGCATTCAGTTTAAGCAATATCACGTCATAGACTTTTTAAATAGTAATGAGGAGATTGTGGAGCTTATTACAGAGTTTAAATCAATAAAACTGTTTAAAAACATTTGCTTCAGGTATTGTTACAATGATATGCCGAATTTACAATGCGTTAGCAGACAGTATAATTTTCGAGGAAAAAGTGTTACGTTGGTGTTTCTATCTTTATATTGTTTTTGTATGTTTAAGCTGAGTAACGGTCTGTATTAAACTTGTCTTTCTTGCCGTGTTCTCACTTTTAATTGAGCTGTTTGGCTCTACTAAACGTTTGCATGTCACGCTTTTTTCCATTTTTTCCGCTGATTTGTAAATTAATGCGGTAAAACTGTTCGTTTATGGTATGTGTGTGTGTATGTTTTTATTTCTTTTGCGTAACGTTTTCCTTTCTTTCTGGGCTTCGAAGATTGTGGTAGGTATGTTGTTCCTTTTCTGCATGATATAAGAAAATGTTGTATCTATTTTTTTCTTTTAATTTGATTTTGAGATGTGTGCAGCTCCCGAGTTCGGTGCAAGCTACTTTGGGAGGAAGGGCCTCGTCAGGCTGTAGTCTCTTGCCCTCCTCCTGATGTGTGAATGCACTTTCGGCCCTTAAAAACTAATAAATAAAAAAACTATAGACCAGCGTTGTGGAAGCTTTGCATAGCGATACCTTGCATTCAGCTCTCGCCGCTTCCGCCACTCGCGTGATAACGCTGTGGGTGCCATGGTTCTCATTCCTTTTTTTTAAACGACCAGTTTCTTTGTGTGTACTTTGAAAGCTCCGCTGTAATCAAAACTGAAAAGACAAACGAAGAGGAAACCGACTCATATGATAATAAACCCCGCTGCGAAATGTTTTCTTCTATCCGACATTCTCACCTACAAAGTTGCACGGCTGTTTGTACAAATTGCGCTATTTTATGCGTGCGCGTATTCCTTTTTTTTTTAATTGGATGCTCGTAAAGCGTTTTCAGACCAAGCATGGATCTCCAAGTTCACGACTGTGTATTCTGCGTAGAACGGCAGAAAAATGACGCCGCGTCTACGACGTCACAATAGTAACGCGCCCTGGTGCTTTATGAGTGTTTATGACCAACAAGGAAAGAAGCAGCTGGCTTAGCTCCACCAAAATAGCCGATAGAGCCACAAAGAAAACAGCGGCCACAACATATTGTGCAAGGTCGTGCCGTGACGTGACTAGTTGAGCTACCATTGTCCCAGCGGAAATGGAAAGATTAATTACCGTTGGGTACGGAAAATGCCCCCCCTTACCATCAGCCGGAATTCTGTTGTGGTGGGGTTCTTGCGTAACGACCACCTACAAAAAAGGAAACATCGTTCACGACGAAAAGCGGCTCGTTCTTACGCTTCGACCCCTTTTGTTTAGTCTTCCGAAATGGCGCGCGCCGTCCAAATGTGTGGATTGCCTTGAACCTCCAGACAAGAAGGGGTATAATCCGTGGAGGCCCCCGGCTGCGCGATTGCGCAAAAGCCGCGAGGGTATCTAGAACGGTAAAGCGCCAACACTAATCATAAGAAGACAATAAAGCGGACAAAGCTGGTCACACTAGTGACGTAGCGCGCTGAGTTTGACGCAAGAGCTCTGAGCGCAGAACGGGTATACAGAAATCGACGCGGATCCAGTACGGCACGTAGCCAGAAAAACAAAACAAAACAAAAAAGTTCGCAATGCTGCTAGCCATCTCTACCAAATTAAAGATTTATTAGGCCGGATCCGGCAGCCTGAATACGTGGCTAGGGGATGTTCGATACAAGTGTCTATACGTAAACAAACATGAGTTACAACATAGAATAGGAACACTAAGCGATAACAGATATACGATAAAAAAACAGCGAAAACACGTAACACCCCGGGAAAAATTTTCAGTTCTGCACGTTTCATATCATCTAGAGTGTCAATTTAGAGTGAGTATACGAAACGCAAACATTGGCGTTCACAAAAACAGAAGAATTACTAAACATAAATTTGCACCACACCTTAACCGCACAAGAAGACAACCCATATAGTTTCTCTTTTTAAATTTGCTGTGATTTGATGTGAGAATGTGAGAGTGGATCTACGAGACAGGTCTTCTCTCTGCCAGTACCTTTTTTTTTTGAGCCCTGGGGAAGTCCTTTACGTCGGTTCGAGCGCTTTCGGAGCGCATATTAGTGCGTAATCCGTATGAGCTAGCACGAAGAGAATATAATGCGTGGTATCAGTTTGGATTTCTGGGAGAGGAGATCAGCAAGTGCCTGTATGCCGTGCTCTCCCTTCCGTCTCCCGCTGTGGCGAGCCAGTCTAGGACGGAAGATTACAACCGCGTAAACGTCGTCACTTCCAAAACACGATAGATCTCGGAAACGTCTACCAATCAAGCGAACACCAGGGTGGAAAACCGCGCCAACTCGTGCGCTTCCCCTTTGGACTTTTCTTACGCACTTTTGCATAGTCGCACAGTTAGCCATCTCATCAAAACTATACCACAAGAAAAGTACTGGGAGGCCTCCCTTCAGCACATTGATACAGTGCTTGGGGACGACTGGTAACAGCAGTTCCACCCCAGTGATGCAGACGCCTTTATAGAATGAAAATGAAGATGCTATCTTTCTCTCTCTCTCTCTCTCGCTGGGTATTTGTCGTATCTTCCGGCTTATTACAGCCGATCAATAGCACCGCCTAGAGAAGCTGTCCGACACTCATTTTACCTAGGTTTCGTTTGTTTGAGGGCAAACACGGAAAAAAGCAGGCCTAAAAATCATAACTACCACCGGAACATATTTACACGTACCCTTTCCTGTTCGTCTTCACGGCAACTAGGCATTTCTGGCGAAGGTGTAAGGGAACTAAAACGTAAACGCCACAGTCAAACCGTAAGGCTTTCTACACGTCACCTTCATGTCAGTGCGCGGCTCGACCCATAATTGGCGTGTCATGTTGACATAGAACTGAGCGACCGAACCTTATAGATACAACCTAGCCAGAAAAACCGGTGAATGTACGCGGAAGTATTTTTCGCCAACTCGGCTGCAACCGACGAAAGCCTCTGTGTAAAGGACAGCCCATGCGAGTAAGACTTGTTTGGGGCGGTATAATACCTTGTGACGCAGGAAAGCAGCGACATATTTCACGAGTGTGTTGTTGACCTTTTGTTTCTGCCATGACTATTGCGCAATATCGACCTCGTTGTCTTCTCGTTCACGCCTGCAGATAAGTATTACTACGTTACTATTGCTAGTCTTTCACTTATCCTATCGAATAATACCAGTAGTTTTTCAAGTTATTTCCTCAAGGTTGTACTTATGAGTGTGGTTTAACAGCTGGGCCGCTTAAGCGTGCCGCTTACAATGCAGCTCGTTCGCATGTCGACATGCCAGCATACGAACACGCAGGGGGTTCGAAAGGGTGCTCTGAACAATTCAAAACGATCGGTTTTGCAATGTACGAAATGTTTATGGGATGGTAATCAATATTATTGTGTTTATATAGTTGCATCAGCGATAAAACGACGTGCTATTTGATGTACAGTGGGAATAGCCTACCCAGGAGGAGGGAATAGCGCCACGTCCACGCATTACGAGCGGTAGAACAGGTGTTGTTCCTTTCGTCGTGGCAGATACCTCCTCGGGAATCGGCTTGGAATCGTGAGCTTTGAGGATCTAATGTTCCCGTTTCACAAAATTCGCAAAGCCGTGAGGGAAAACCAAAAGTTGCAGAATAGTGGAAGTTTCGTGAGGCTTTCGCCTTTCGAGCACGTAAGCAGACTTAAACACCGTGAGGAATTTTTTAGCACGTGCAGTATAAGTCGAGAGGACGTGAAAAAATGGACATAGAAGGGTGACCTCGAGCATCTATGAACGAATGGACGTTTTTTCGATGTTTCGTTTTTTTTATATATCCATTGTTGCATTAGAACGTGGTGTGAATAGTATTCTGCCGTGCCACTCTTTCGAATGAACCGCCGAACTCTTTGGAATGAAATAAACGAGCTGTTTGTAATGAACCGTCTCATGGTATAGGCCTCAACACATACACAGCTTTGGTCTTCAAAATCACAACACCGTTGCGCGGATAACTCGCTCAGTCGACTGTACCGCTTCGTTGACCCTCGCGGAAGCAAAAAGAACTGTAAGCGAATTAGATACAGAAAGCGTATCAACTTGCTGTGCTGAAGATGTGCAAATAAGAAATTACTCGGTCCTCCGAACTCTGGTTACGTAATTCTCATGCGAAATCATTACGGAAATCAGCGAAAGGGAGAGAAAGTAAATTTTGCTCAGTCAGAATATATATATATATATATATATATATATATATATATATATATATATATATATATATATATATATATATATATATATATATATATATATATATATATATATATATATATAAGATAGAAATAAGAATTGGCAGTCAAGAAGACCTCGGAAAGCAAAGGGGAGGATGTAGTAGTTCAAGAAAAAGAATTTTGGAAAATAAGAAAAGGGAGAAAAAAATGCCCGCCAGGTGGGATCCGAACCCACGACCTCCAAAATACCGGTCTGGTGCGATAACCACTACGCTACCGGCGGGGTTACTTTTCTCCACTTACTGGGGTATTTATGTTCAGGCGTTTTTGTTTCCTGCGCTTGGGGGTGGTAGCCAGCGAGGGGGTGGTAGCCGTAGACGCTCGAGTCACGGCCCGGGGGTTAAAAAGAAGGTCCCCTTCACCCCGAGTAGCCCGTGTGGCGCTGGCTACCACCCCCAAGCGCAGGAAACAAAAACAAACTAGAGCCAGCCGCCGACTGCAAGGTTTACTGCCCGAGTTCGCTCTACTGCCAGAAGCGCCCAAGAGAATGAATGCTGCAACCAATACTATGGAGCAACAAGCCACTCCTCCCATCGTCCTACAACAGCCCCTGGAACCACCATTGTTCCGGGAAGCCCCGCTGAGGACCCCGAGGAATGGTTGGAGAAGCTGGAGGGTGACCGCATCTTCAACAGGTGAGACGATGAAGAAACTTTCCGGCATGTCTTCTTTTAGTTAGAAGATGCAGCTCGAACTTGGTTCGAGAACCATGAGAGCTCTTTTACCGACTGGACTCAATTAAAAAGCGAGTTCCTTAAGACCTTAACTACCATTGTGAGAAAAGAGGGAGCTGCGCTTTTGCTTGAAACTCGAACGCAGCACCCCAACGAAGGAGTCGTGATCTTTGTTGAAAAAATGAAGCGACTATTTCGCCGTGCGGACCCGGAAATGACGGAAGAAAAGAAACTGAGATTTCTTATGCGGGGAGTAAAGCAAGAACTCTCTGCTGGCCTTGTCCGTAACCCCCCTAAAACGGTGGCCGAATTCGTGTCTGAAGCTGCCGCGATGGAGAAGACGCGAGAAATTCGAACCAGGCAGTACGACGGCCCTGTCAACGCGCTGTTCTCGGAGACCATCGGTGCCGCAACTGTAAGCCCCGATACATTGCGCGACACCATCCGAGCAGTAGTCAGGGAGGAGCTTCGGAAGCTTTCTCCAACGACACCGCCACCTCAAGTGGCTTCCCTGACCGACGTAATCCGAGAAGGAGTCCAAAACGCACTGGGAACTTCTACGCCGCCGGTAGCACCCCGCGAACCACAAGCCATGGCCTACTCCGCAGCTGTTCGTCGACCCCACCCTGATCCAACCCGTCGTCAAGAAGCCCCGCCGTACCGCCGTCCACTGTCGTCCGCACGACCCCCTGCATCCTAAACAAAGAACCCAAGGAAGACGGACGTCTAGATAATCGTCCTCCCCGCCCCCCCTCCCCCCCCCCCCCCCCGGACTTCCGATAATCGTCCGCTGTGCTACTACTGCGGAGAGGCCGACCACATCTACCGTCGCTGCCCCTACAAGAGGCTCCGTTTGCGAGGGTTCTCTGTCGACACACCCAGCCTCCGGCCTGGCCAGCGCCCATCGGAGATCGAAGAATACCTGTCTAACACCAGCCTTGGAGCAGCCCGTTTGAACCAATCGCCCTCGCCCTACCCATACCAGTTTCCCAACCGCCGTAGCAATGCTGATTTCGCACGTGAAAGGCCCCCGAGCCCACGCGGGGGAAACTAAAAGCAGCAACTTCTGGAGGTAAAGCTGCACGACCGCGGAAAAAAATGAAAACCCTCCAACGACGCAACGACTCACGGTAGGCGATGATTCCCGACATGCCCTCAGCCCGACGACCCCATTTAACCCGGACGTGACTCCTGAACACGACGACAAACACACGCCGCTACGGGTACCCGACGTGACCGAAGCTGCCGCTGAGAAGACGACGACCACGACGCACAGTGGCTGACCGCCAACACGCACAAGCCGAGATACGACGCCACGACGCACCCTGAACTCGAAGAAGGCAGCGTCCGACGTTGAGCTGTCCATCGACGGCTTTGAAGTAGTCGCCCTCATAGACACGGGAGCCGACTACTCAGCCATGAGCGGACCATTTGCGTCTAAGCTGAAGAAATTTATGACCAGATGGGACGGTTCGCACATTCGCGCAGCAGGAGGTCACCTCGTAACACCAAGTGTAACATGCACATCGCGCGTCACCATAGCCGGCACAACGTGCCCTGTGGCCTTCGTCATTTTGCCTAACTGCTCCGGCGACGTAATTCTTGGAATGGAATTTTTGACGGACAACGGTGCAATAATTGATCTAAAGGCCAAGTCCATAACTTTTGCTCCTGTCACTCCCTGACGCTGGAGCCGAACCCCGAACACCGTGCTGCTTTAAGAATTGCCGATGATGATGTCACCCTTCCACCGCGCGCAAGCTTGATGATCACCGTCTATTGTGGAGATGCTGTTCCTGACGTCGACGCTATCGTAGAGAGTGACCAAAAGTTGCTCCTCGACCACGGTGTCTCCGTGGTAAGAGGCATTGCGCGCTTTAACCAACGCCAGTCCCAAGTTTTGGTCGCTAATTTCAGCGAGGAATACCAGCACTTAAACAGGGGCGCTGCAATTGCGTTCCTTGAAGAAACGCAACAAGCAAGTGACGTGATCGCGGTTGCCGACTTTGAACGCGCACCTGAAGATTCCTTCAAACTTCCTAATCCTTTCGACGTGAATTTGGCGTCACCACAAGAAGAACGGAAGAAATTGTTGGATTTGCTGCGTCGCTACAGAGAGTGTTTTTTATCGAACTCAAAACTACGCCAGACACCTCTAGCGAAGCACCGCATTATAACTGAAGATGGAGCCCCACCTACCCGACAGTCAACGTACCGCGTCTCTTCACACGAGCGGGAAGCCATACAGACTCAAGTCGACGACATGCTCAGCGACGACATTATACAGCCATCGTAAAGCCCCTGGGCTGCGCCGGTCGTACTGGTGAAGAAAAAAGACGGCACATTAAGGTTTGGCGTTGACTACCGGCGACTGAACAAAATCACCAAAAAGGCAAGAGTTCGAAGTTGCAATCGTCTATAAATTGGGCAAGAAACACTCCGACGCCGACTGCCTGTCCCGCGCACCCGTTGACCCACCACCACAAGACCCCGATGAAGACAGCGCGTTCTTCGGAGATGTGACTGAGAGTTACCTGGCCGCCCAGCAGCGTGCCGTCCCAGATCTACGCGTCATGATCGACTACCTCCAAGGATGCAACGTCGCCGTGTCCAGGGCCTTCAAACGCAACTTACCTGCATTCTGCCTGAAAAACGCCGTCCTTGTGAAGAAGAATATCAGCACCGGAACGAGAACGAATTATCTTCTTGTCATCTCGGAAGATCTTCGTGACGAAATTTCGGAAGCGTGCGACGTCGACCCGTCTTCCGGACATCTCGGCACAGCTCGAACAATTGAAAAACTCAAGGCGAAGTACTTCTGGCTCCGCCTTACATCCGACGTCACCCACTACGTCCGAAGCTGCCGTGACTGCCAGGTACGAAAAATGACGCTGACGATACCCGCCGGACTACTGCAGCCAATCGCCGTCCCATCGAGGCCCGTCCAGCAGATTGGAATGGACCTTCTGGGGCCATTTCCTACGTCACGATCCGAGAACAAGTGGATTGTCGTAGCGACAGACTACATGACACGCTACGCAGAGACCCCCGCTCTTCCGAGGGGGGCTGCACAAGAAGTCGTGAAGTTCTTCATAAACCAAGTTGTGCTGCGACACGACGCCCCTGAAGTCTTAATCACCGACCGCGGAACGGCCTTTAGTTACTGCGGAGCTGATGCAAGGAATCTTACGCTACAACAACACGGATCACCGAAGAACGACGGCGTACCACCCCCAAACGAACGGGCTAACGGGACGTCTTAACAAGACGACCGCGGATATGTTGTCTGTGTACGTAGGCGTTGAACATAAGACTTGGGGCGAAGTCCTTCCTTATCTCACGTTTGCGTACAACCCGGCTATCCAAGAAACTACGCAGATGACACCGTTCGAGCTTGTCTACGGAAGACGGCCGACTACGATGCTTGACGCCATGCTTCCGCACGTAGAAGACGACGACCTCAAAGCCGACGTTCAAGGATACCTTCAGCGTGCGGATGAGGCCCGCCAGCTCGCTCGAGTTCGTACAACGGAGCAGCAGCTGGTGGATGCCGGCCGCTAGAACCTCCGACGCCGAGACACCGAGTACCACCCAGGGGATCGTGTGTGGGCTTGGACTCCCATCCGACGACGCGGACTCAGTGAGAAGCTTCTGCGACGGTGTTTCGAATCCTACCGGATTCTACGACGTGTTGGCCAAGTTACCTACGAAGTGATCCCCGATGGTGATTCCGGCACAGCACGATGGTGCACGCGACCCGACGTCGTTCACGTGGTTCGCCTCAAACCTTGGTGGGCAAGATGACGGACTTTTTTGTTGTTGTTTGTCCGGACTGCCGTTTTATTTTAGCATCGGGTCGATGCACTCTTAGAGGGGGAGTAATGCCACGAACTAGGCATTCGGTTTGTTTGTTTATATTTTGTTTTTGCTGCCCGGCCGTGCCCGGATGCGTTATCTATGTCCCAAGCAAATTGCGTGTTCCCTTATTTATTTTTAGGGCTCACGGGTTATCTCATTCTGATACGGAGAGCGTTTCGCGCTAACGTCACTAGCCTGGAATAATCTTCTTTGATCTGCAATGTTCTAGATGTAAATCGACGGTTTGAGAAACACTCGCGCCGAAAGATAAAAGCCTGCAGAGCAGACGCCGGGGTATCCAAATCGCCGACGCTCGCCCGCACGCGTCACTTTGTTGTCTGCGGCCTCGCCGCCTGTGTATTCCGTGTGTTGTTAGGGGAGCACAAGTTCACTCCCAAGTCCCAAGTTCGCACAAGTTTGGCTTCGTGACAATATATATATATATATATATATATATATATATATATATACAAATTGAGTGCCTTCAGACAGGCCCAAAAATGTGGTAGGCGGTACATATATCATCGCAGTGTGAGCAGGTGGCAATTGTTGAATCGGCCGTACACATAGTATGTTTCTTGTACTCGCTGCCAAACGGGAGCAGGCCAATCGGCCGTGACCATCTAGAGTCCCATTTCATCGTCATTGGTCAATATCCCATTGAATGGGACTCTCAATGAATTGAATGGGAATTGCAAACACAATTCGGAAGTAGGTAATCGGAGACTGCGAAACTCTGTGTTTCATGGAACAAGCGTGACACCGGCGCTATGTTGCAGCGAAGCGTCACCAGGAGAAACAGTAGTGCTTTGGCATTCAAAGCACGTAGGCAGATTTGAGAATACCCAAAAAGCCGTGTTCTGTGGGGCGTATAGCTTAGTCTATAGTGGTTAAGTGCCTTGCCCACCACTGTCGGTCGTGGGTTCTACTCTCGTTCCTGTCAGCGACCGCAACTTCATCGTCCTTGGCCAATCCCTTTTAATGGGTATGTGAACAGGCTGAAGACCATTCCGAAAGCCTTTCTGACATGCGACGAATCTGTATTGTGGAAGCTTCATCAAATCAGCATGGCACACACAAGACTTAGAAGTTAAGAATCACCAGGGCAAGACATAATGCCTTGAATGCACCTGAAAAGCCGTGTTTCGCATGGTGCACTTGTAAAATAGCGATGAAGACAGTTTCTGTCGCCGCGTGTACCCTGGCTCAGTTCTCGTTCCTGTTACAGTTTTTCTTTTGCCCCTTTTGAATGCATGTCCCATTGTGGGGCTACGCGCTGCTCACACCACCGCGTTTCTCTAACCTAGTGTAAAATTGGTCCATAATTTCACATCAAGTATGAACATCTGGAGAAAACACACTGCTGTTTATAGTCGTTCGTTTCATTCCCTTGGCACTAAGGACAGGCAGTTTGTTTCACTCAAGCGCCAAGGGTAAAGTTGCAGCGTTGTTTGGGTAGTGTGAGGCGCTTTAGGTATGAGTGCGCGAAAGAAATGGCAGGATAACGCTGGAGAACGCTCAACGCTGTTTACATGTTACGCGCCTTCAGTCGGCGAGGGGTTACCGCGGGCTAGAAGCCAAAAAATAGAAGGTGAAAATGCGTGCACATCGCCGCGGTCTCTTTCCCAGCGAGGAAATTTCTGCCCCGGACGCGGGGGACCGAGACAGCCTTGGAGACGAGCACTCGCGACCACAGTGAAGATTAATTTTGACAGCCCTCGGACTCAAGGCCACCCTACGTGGACCAAAAATAGGGCTTAAGTCTGGTCTTTTTCTTCTTCCGTAAACATTCCCGTCTGCTTTTGGACGCCTGTAACGTATGGTATACAAGCGCCAAAAAAATAAATTCTGCAGTTGAGAGCAAATGTTTACAGACCTGATAGCGATTTCAATTGTTTCCTTCCCAGAAGGCAGCCTGTGCTCAAATGGGCGCTTCTTTCTGTACCACACCTTAGGGGTAAATTGACTACTCCTGCGCACAAAAAAGTTTCTCTGCTGTAAGATATACGATAAATTTGTAATGTGGGCACATCTTAGCTTCCACCCGTTGTTCATGGCTGTACGCAATAATAAAAATCGGGTCAGCGGAGGAGCTACACCAAGCCGGAGTGCAGAATATAGGGGAATGGGGTGGAGGGATTCTTAAACGTGTTTTGCTGCAGACCATGGGGACATAGTAAACGCAAACTCAGTGCAAGCCGTACAGTTAAACCTGCATATAACGAAGTTGACAAAAATTCGCAATTTTTCCTTACATGAAGGCTTTCGTTACGTGCAGGTTTCGAGTGAAGACTCGCGTGAATGAAGCGGAAACGAAAACAAAATGCTAGACGTCACTGACGGTGAACTCAGCCTTCAAGGATTTATTTCACATTGACAAAATGCGTTATTTCCAAGAGCTTAGTATTCCAAACACGGTATTCCAAAGAAGAAAGGTCACCTATCCCCTATCCACAAACGTAACTTTAGTGTCAATTTTACCTTTCGAAAGTTTTCGGTGCCTCAGCGCGTTTCAAGGACCAAACCTACGATGAAATGGCGCTTTTTCGCGAACTTTTTTCTCTTTTCCGCACTCAAAATTGTTAAGAGGGTGATATCTCGGGCACTGTACCGGGCGGAGACGGCATTTAAAATTGCGAGCTTATCTTGAAAATAAGTAACTTTTCGTTCTTAGGTAGCAGGACTCATCACCGACGAACCGAAGCCACGGATAGCAGTGGTGTCGCGTGACTACACGCCGACAGGACAGCCTAGCCAGCAGCGCAGTCGCACGTGAAAACACGCGGTATCTTGAGGTGCGGGCGAAATTCGCTATATTAGCTAGTACATTTCCCAACAGTTTTTTTTTCAGAAAAAGGGGAAAAAAAAACAATGACACGTCAGCGCAGCGAATTCGTTAATCAAGGTTAAACTTCGTAACGACTTCGTTACAAAGGGGTCGCGAACACATGGGTGTCAATGGAGCTGGCAAGGGGGAATTGAAAAACTTCTTTACAGCCTGGAATCGTTACATAGAGGTTTGTTACATCCAGGTTTAACTATATTGTTGTCAGTTTACTTCAACGCTCATAACAACGCATCTTTATAATCATCGGCACGACCTTATCTTTACCAGAATGAAGGCATTGCTCATCCTACCTCTTACGTTTGTAGCCAGGTTGACGCAAAGTGGCAGCCCGATTCCACTCATCACGAGTTTACTATGTCTGAAAACTAGGAAGAAAGACAACGATTTTTCACTTCTTCAAGACCGGTGTCGTGATTCGACTGCTCACGAGAAGAGTGACTTCACACTTCGCTAATGAGGAGCGAAGTAATGGTAGATAAAGAGGAACAGAAGTCATGTCGTCAATAATTGCACTGGTTTGGACGATAATGAAAGACGGCAAGAGAGAGAATTTTTACGTACAGATGAACTCACCCATCCTAATATTGTATCAGTGTGCAATTTCCTTCCAAATCGGAATTCGCCCCGATTTGTGTAGCGAAGCCGTATGCGGCGAGTGTGGCAGCATTTGTTGTGTTGGCCTGTCAACAGCCAGATTGATTGATTGATTGATTGATTGATTGATTGATTGTGTTTATGAAACAGAAATAAAGTTTCATTATTATTATTATTATTATTATTATTATTATTATTATTATTATTATTATTATTATTATTATTATTATTATTATTATTATTGATTGATTGTAGCGTTTAATCTTTAACGTGCGCCGAAACCCGTACACAGAGACGTTTTTTGCTTTTCGCCTCCATCAGAAAAGCAGCCGCCGCGGCCAGGAATCGAGCCCACGACCTCGTGCTCAGCAGCAGAACGCCTTAGCCACTGAGCCACCGCGGCGGGTCTGTCAACAGCCAGCTCCTAACAGACAATCACTTATGTAACCTACGCTTGTGGTGTTTAGCTCAGAACTAATAAACGCTCCGCGCACAATGCTATAGGGATTCCAGCCTCTTTTAGTCCAAACTCTTCAGAAATGAGCTGGGTGAGTCACTTCGTGTATGGATTGGAGACAATGGGGTTACCGACGAAATTGGGCGAGGCATCATCAACACCATCATCGTCATTCGCGGCGGCAAGCGATTCGTACGCATTTTTTATCGCAGCACTCATCCACATTCAATCGTCAACTTGCCCCGGGGTCGACTGGGGGAGATGTCGCGGGAAAGGACAATTCCCGCCCCGCCATGGTTCACCAACAAAAGACGACAAGGAAAAAGTTTGGTCCGTGGCACAGCCAGCCCGGGCTCAGTTATGGCTGCATGTATATAGTGTAAATAGATCGGCCCTCATTTTCTGTGGTTCGTGTCGACCCGCCGCGGTGGCTCAGTGGCTAAGGCGTTGCGCTGCTGAGCACGAGGTCGTGGGTTCGATTCCCGGCCGCGGCGGCCGCTTTTCTGATGGAGGCGAAAAGCAAGAACGCCCGTGTGTACGAGATTTCGGCGCACGATAAAGATCCCCAGGTGGTCAAAATTAATCCGGAGCCCTCCACTACGGCGCGCCTCATCGCCTGCGTTGCGTCGGCGCGTTAAACCCTACAATCAATCAATGGTTCGTGTCGTCTATGTCGTGCCGCCACATAACAATATAGCCCCAAGCCAGGGTTACAAGATTTCTCGCCAAACTGGCGACTTTTGGGGTGGCCGTGGAGACTGAAATTTCAATTTGGCGACTTGGCTACTTTCTGGCTCCTTTGAGCACTGGTGATTTTATACATGCCGTGGCGCTTCCAATGCCCCAGAACTCTTTATGCACCAGAAAAGGAACCGTATTCTCCCCCTTGCCTGTGCGGCGCTGTACTGAGAGGGCGCCGACAAGTTCCTTCTAAAGGTCTTTTAATGAGCCAATCAGAACAGGCTGTACGAAGATTGAGGTGATCTGGCGAATCTGAAAATAGGGCCCAAGCAGTCAGAGTCACTCAGAACGAATCAGTGTACACCGCTCTCTACCGAACAGCGAAAAATTCTTTGCGTTGCTTTTAGAGTGAAGCTTTAGTGTCCTCACGGATGCCGTTGTACGCCAGTGCGCCCTGCAGGAAAGCCAATTTTTTTTTGCGACGATGATGAATGATCGTGAGTGAAGTGAGAAGAGGAGGAATAGCTTTATTGTCAGACAAGGGCATGAATTCCCTGGCGGGGAACGAGAGGAACACGGAAAAAAGGAGGGAATAACCGAAAAGATATCACTGTTCAAGGTAAAGCTCTTGAATTGGTGGATAGGATTTTAAAGTCTAGGGTTCCGTGAAGATATAGTTCGTAGAGTTCGTGAAGAGATAGGTGCTACGTTCATGACAGGAGTCGGTCTAGGTTATCACACCAAGTTGTGGAGACCATTGGTTAGTGAGTATTCAGTTATTTTCTCTAGCGCAGAAGGGTCTGCTTGAACGCGTTGCAAATGCGCTTCTTCATCTGCGGGTGGGGAACCGAGGTCCAGTAGTGGCTCGCGACCAGCCGTGAAGTGTGCACAGTGCCATATCAAATGATATAGGTTAGAGATGCATGTCCCGTCACAATACGGGCAGCATTGGATCTGCAAGCTGGCTCCGCGGGTCCACTTACGTACTTCATGAGGGGTTACTGCGTGTTAGCATATATCTTAACAGCTATAACCTCCCCCGAGCATCTGAGCGTCTTGAGCGGGCCTAGTTCACACCACTGGGTTGGTGTGAACTAGGCCCGACTCTCTGCCTTGACTTTCCTCAGGTGAAATTTCCAGCCTGGTCGTGGTCTGTGTTGCAACGGGACACTGTAAACCACTAGAGGTGTGCCAAGTCTCTCCCGGACGGCGGTGTGAGCCGTGGAGTTGCCATTTTGCCCAGGCGTGGTCCCGGGACCATACGATGCGGACGGCGATGCCTTCCAGTTGAAGGACTCGGATGGCATATAGTACATTCGGGGCCGTATAATTAGGTGAAAATGTTCGGTTCAATTCTTGAATGGCGACTTGAGAATCCTTAATGATGTGAAATTTCTGGGCTGAGAGAGAGTCACAATGGTCGCATATGGAGCGGACAGCACCCAGGACACTCACGAGTTCGGCTTCTTTAGCTAGGCCATATGTATTGGAGATCTTCCGGGAACCGTTCAGCAAGGGGGAGTCCGAAAGTGTCCATGCTATCCCAGCCTCATGTCGATCAAGATGTCGACATCAAGATGCAAACTTCGTTCTCCATCTTTTTCTGAATGGTAAGAACGTAAATTCGCGTGCTGTCGTCTGCCGCCGAGGTATAGGGCGACCCTGGGGGATGCCAATCGCAGGCCACTCCCGGGGCCAAAGGGATAATTGGTAACGAGTGGGGCCAAAATTACTGTCCATATAGTCCCATGAGCCTACAGCTAGCCTTGCCTTAGGGGGACTGCTCAAGATGTTCCTGAAGACCAAGCTTGGTCTCTTCTATTAGAGTATCAAGGGAGGGGAGGGGTACAATTTGGGGAAGAAGGCGTACGGAAGTGAACTGAGGACGATTATTAACTGTACTGAGAAGGAGCCGATTTACCATATGGAAATACCTTACGTGAGCTGGGCGAAGATCATATACCGGAAAGCCGCAAGTGAGGCGCCCGTTTGCTGTTGCACGGCCAAGCATTGTATAAGCCTGTTGACGGGCACCACAAAAATTATTGGATAGGCCGAGGATTACATGCATGGTATTGCGCCAAGTTGCTTTCAGATTAATGATCCATTTGCGGGGGCTATTGCAACTGCTAATGGGCAGGCCGAGAAGACAAATGCTTCCGTTATGAGAATCCAGCTGCGTATCCCCGATAGGGATGGAAATGACCTGATCTGAATTTGTGCTATTCTTGCCGTCAACGTAGGAAAAGGGAGAGTTGAAGGCTCAATACGACAGCCTGGAGTTCCGTTTGCATAGGGCCTTTAAAGAGATAGTATTTATCTTCTGTCCAGACCACTACGTAATCCGTGTAAAGACAAACCGAGTAGCGGTGTCTTGTTCGAGTGTTCGTGCCACCAGATTCATGGCTAGGATAAACTAATTTGGCGCTAAGATGGAGCCTTGTGGAACACCGCGATCTATATATAAAGCGGTCGGCTGGTGTAGGGAAGCATTTAGTCGGATGGGCCGGTGCTGAAGGAAATGTCGCACCCAATTTTGAGCGTTTCGACTGGGGAACGCACTAGCCAATACCTTCAATATGCCCGATTGATTTACATTATCAAAAACTTTGTGAATGTCCAGTGCAATCACATAATCTGGCAAATCCGTGCGAGCAGTTCTCTTAATGACACGGCGTAGGAGCCACAGGTAATCATGAGTGCTCATATGGGGCCGAAAGTCTCTAGGGGCGGGGTGGAATCATCCTGAGCCCTCAAGGTAATGCGTTAGTTTTTTGTTTAACATTGGCTCAATGCGTTTACATTGTACCGCAGTTAATACTACGGGGCGCAAGTTTTGGTGTATTAGGGTCCTTACCAGGCTTAGGTATTGGATAAATGATGGTAATTTTAAGATGGTCAGCGACTGTCCCCGAGGTCCAATGATTAAGTAGAATGTCCAGGGCATGCGAGGGAAGATTGCGTTGATCCTGCTATGTGACATGATCATATGGGGGCCCCAGCAGCGGTCTCTTGGATTTTGGCGTGTTAAGGGTGCAGTGTTGTGCATATGAAAACTCTTTCTTATGCCGTAGGGTAGTCTGTCACAAAAAATGTCCTGGTGCTGATTTTAGCGGCCCATTGAGATGGCTGTCTGAAGCTCTCCTATAGTGAAGTGAGGATCTAGCTCTCGAAGGGGATCCATAACGTCAATAACGGGAAGGCCATGGAGAACCGATGGATCCTTCACAGCATAAAGGAAGAAGGCGTGAATGAGATTTTATTCTACTTGAGAGTACTCTTGCGTTAGGCACATGTCATCAATGAGGGGCGACTTTTTCTTGGCGCGGCCATTCAGGCCACGGCAAACACGGACGAGAGAGAATGGATTCATGGCCTAGTTGCTGACAGAGATCGTGCCAATGCTTGCGTTGAATGTTGACCTGATGTTGTTTGATGATGTTATAATGGTGTTTGAGGTGCATTAAATGATGGTGCTGCTTAGCACCCTTACGATAACGATGGGTAAGGCGCTCTGCTTTTTTCGAGACGATGAAACATGTGCGCGTTAGGTTGCCCGACATCCACCGTACGGGTGATGGACTTGATCGCAGTGTTGCGCGATGAGGTAATAGATCTAACAAAATCAGCAAATTCCCAGCAGAAATCCACAGAAAAATATTCTCTAAACGAAGTCGAATTTGCGTGATTCACAGTGTGATGGGCACAAAATTTCTTACTGCTAAGATCGAGAAAGATGGAAGAGTGATCACTACCCCAGGTGCAATTAAGCGTCTTATACGTTCGGATGGTGCTAGGAGTGGCGAGAGTTTTGTCCAAGGTAGTGGCGAAGGCTCGTGGTTTAGTCCTTTTCCGGAGGGTATTGCTTGATGCAGGACGTCGAACTTGTGTTACGTCCTTCTGTCTTTCGGAGACGGCTGGGGCACACCTTGCTAACCAAGAAGTGGCCGTTCTCCTTGCATACGAACAGTACGTTGTGGGTCACATTCAGCTTCTGCACTGTGCGTTCGTCAACCCTCACCCCACATGCTTGGAGAGGGGAAATTTTGGACATGTAGCCAATTCAGTGGCGGTTGAACCATACAAGTCTTTTAGGTCAATATCTTGCTACTCGGACTAACTCCATGAAGTAATTGATGGTACGAGGCAGACTTGATGAGTTGAAGGTCAGAATAGCCCTGTCGGATTTTCCCTTCTTTTGCACTTTTAAAGTTTCGGCGTGCTCACATCACACCCAGCTGTGAAAGGTCTCATCGCTTTCGGTTGAATCCACCTGAATGAGCCCGCGTATTGGGTTCTTGTTGGACGGGATCGGCTTAATGGCTACTTCTATTGTTTCAAAGCGGCCGTTCTGCGAGATGGACAAGTGATCAAATTTGCTGAGTCGGTTAGCGTGCTTTTCATCGTACGGGGCTATGTGAGCGCTGTTCACTACGCCATCAAATGTGACAGACGCCATCTCTGGTAGTTTGGCACAGGGCGCAGTGTGACCAATGATATATGTGCGATTTCATGTCTTGGGATTTGCCTAATGGGAATTTTCACCAGTGGTCTGGGCTGCATTGTAAACCTGGACCGACTCATCCGATCATCCCGCGTGGGTGTTCTCTTCTTTGGAAGCTGGATCCGCTGCCACCCTTAAGTAGCATCATTAAAGTGGGTTGAGTTCCCTTATGTCATGGTTTTGGAATCAGCGCGTTAAAACAGGGTGAGCGCTCGACCTGTCTTGTTCTTTTCCTTGTGGTCCTGTTTTAACACGCTGTTTCCAAAACCGTGTCGCAATACCAACTTGCCGAACTCTCCATTCTGCTGAGTTCCTTTGTAGCATTGAGTCTGTGGCACCGCGAGGCAATGAGAACGCCGAGCCACAGAATTACACATATATTTAGAACAGAAGGCAGCAGCTGACGGGTCAGCGGCAGCTATGTCTGGTCAAACGCTCGGAGTTTCTAAGAGCACTGACTGCACGCGCCACGAGGCTCAGGCAGCGAATCTCAGAGTGGTGCTTCGTCGTCTTCTACTGTGCTGCTACATGAGTCCTCTGTGGCGCGGCGTTCACTTTGCCTCGCGCTGCCACAGAATTGGTGACCAGGACGTGATTATCGTCAGCCATGTCCGATGTCCGTGGTCACCAATTCTGTGGCAGCACGAGGCAATGAGAACGCCTAGCCACAAGTCCGTTGTATCACCGTCATCTCTGTATTTTGGCAGCTCACTTTGTTTGTCAAAAACTAATTTCACTCGTCGGTCGAAGAAATTTCTTTCAAATGTATCTTACTTTTTGAGAGACATGGGGCCCACAGGCACGTCGGTGGGCCCATTCCCTTGCTTCGCTGTGTGTGACTGGCGGACCCCATGGCACGCATGTGGGCTTTATGAGGAAGCCGCCTAATGGGCGCCGAGTTTACCTAAAAACATAGCCGCAGAAAAGAAGCGGGCTGCTGTAAAAATGAGACTCGCCTGATGGATGGCATACCCATAAAAACAACAGCATAACAGCGGGTGTCATCCATACCGCGAATAATTAATGCAATGGTACTAAGCGTAAAAATATTCCAACTAAAGAGGGCATGCCTTTATCGATTGTACAGTCATGGACAATTCAAATACGAACCGCGGAGTGCACTGCCGAAGATACCGGTGCTGTCACCTGGCAGCGGCCGTGGAAAACGCACGGACATGCGCAGTTGAGATGTCGGGAGCTAGGATGCGTGTCCCACTGCGCTATGTTGCCCTCTTCTCGCTCGCATGCTTGCTTGTCGCCATGCCTCAAGAGCGCTGAAAACAATTGTTAGCGATGCGGCGCGAGATAGTATCTGCGGCCACTGTGTGCTCGGCTCACACGAGCGCCTATTCTCTTGTATGGTGAGTCACATTGCCGACATAGCTTTGCATATGGGGTAAAGTAACGTGAGCAAAAAACGATGGACACCTGGGTCGCGCCCAAACCATGCTTAGTGCTGTCCGGTACTCAGATTTCTATGAGCACTGAGGTGCCAGCCAAAAAACAAAAACACGACAAAATCGGCCGCCAAAATTGTTGTGCAAGGGCAACTGACCTTAGAATAGTTGGACCTGCTTACCTTCTTAATCAGTGTTAATATTAGAATTGTGCCAGTAATTTTCCTAGCAAACACAATGCTTGCAGTTAATGCATATTACTGGAGACGAATTCCGGTGGTGTATGTTTTGTTCGTTACAAGCACCGAACCCGCCAAATGACTCAGCCATGACTCCGTTAAGCAAAGGCGCATTCTTGGTAGCCAGCTCATTGCTCAATTCCCGAGCTACTGCACCACGAAAGAAACCTTACAGTGCCATCAAACGTTATGCGGCATTTTTCGTCTGCATTCCTTCGCGCTGGTTTTCTTCAAGAAAGCCTGACGAGCTCAACAGTAGGCTTTACGAGAGCGTGCACGCGTTCCCCACGCAAGCACTGGCCGCAGCTGCAGGCGATTACGCGCCGCATTGCTCTCAACGTGACCAACTCTTTCAGCTGAAGCGGCGGTGGTACTTTCAGTGCATCCAGCGCTCTTGCGACATGGAGACAAGGCAAACATGTGAGCGAGGAGAGGGCGACATATCGCAGTGGTGCACGCACCCTCGCTCCCGACATCCGAAGTGTGCAAATATGCAGGTACTCAAAAGCATTTGTTAGATACAATATCACTACAATAAACAGTCCTGGTTTATTCTACAGAAGAGAAATTGCAGCAGTCACCCCCGCTGTCAATTAGGTGCAAAGGCATGTGCTTCTAAGCCCAAGGACGCGAGTTCGATATCCCGGCAGTGGTGGATGATTTTCAGGTGGAGATGAAAAGCGAAAACTCCCGTTTGTCGAAATTTAGGCACACGTAAAAGATCCAAAGGTGGTCGACATTAATCTGGAAGCCTTCTACCAAGGCGCGCCTCATAACCAAGTGTAGCTTCAGCGAGTTTAACTGCGTAATCTTAAATAGCAACTGTCTCCCTGTTCCGTATGGGAGGATGAAACTTTCTTCAGCTGATTTTTTTAAAGGCACATCAATCCCAAATATCATTTGTATCAGTCAAAAGGGACGTGAGGAGCCACGTCCACGTTTTCTTATAAGCGCGGATAAGTAAGTCAAGAGATTTGATTTAGTTTTGTCGTTCGGTATTGGGGTACAGCGCAAACGCTTGAATTTTTATAAGCATACAGTTACCGAAAGAAATTCGGTCCACCTATATTGACGTCAACATTGTTCGCAGTTGCCGCATCAACACGCCTTCCCGAGTTCACATATCTTTTGTGCCCACTGCACCTGCACGTTACTATTATTGACACAACCGTAACTAACTAGAGGAAGCAACACGTGAATTGACGGATTTGTCAGAACCACACGTCTCCTGACAATAACAAAAAAAAAACACATTGTTAAAACTTTTTCTGTAACAGGGTCCCACTTCTTTTTCATTCCGCAAGTCCTGTGAAATAGCAACCTCCAAAAGCCCAGCCGTAGCGGCATTGTAAGCAGGATATGCAAGAGGCATACAACAAGGTCAGAAATAAACAATATTTATTCCTCGATCGAAGTAGCGGTACAGAAATTATGTACAGAAACTGTTCGTCCTTCCTGTCGGAAAGAGCGATGATGAGATTACTGATGAACCAGCTGCAGACCATGACGTCAGAACAGGACACTGCAAAAACGTAGACCTGCTGTAATATTCGCTCTACAAATATACACTTAACACTATCAGCGTGACATTACACACAAAATGCTTGATGTGCATCATCCAGAAACTGAAATTCTGTAAAGAAATGATACAATGAATTTGAATAAAATGAATGACCCCTGAATTCAAATCGTATAACCCACCGATACCTGCCAAGCAAGGCCATATAATTGGTGCAGAATGATTCACGAAGCTTGTCAGCTTTGCGACACTGCACCCAAGTGTAGTCATTCAAGCTTCGATGTCGCGAATGGACTATGTGCCTCTCACTTTCACAAATCCAAAACCGTTCGCTGAAGTTGATTAATGTTGATTTATTGAACCACACCATCGGCGGTTCATATGGGCACAGTGAAACAAAAAACGCTTCGTAAGCGGTAGTATCAAGTCGTAAAACATGCAAATAATTTAACGTGACAAACCTCCCGGCCTGTTCAAGTGTGCGAGTGCATGCTCTCACTGCATGTTTTTTCCGCGTGGTCTTCAATGTTCTAGAGTCCTCGAACTTTCACTTCACGCCAATTTATGCCGTTGCATGTGGGTATGGCCGTTGTGGTGTCCATTCGCCTTGCCGTTGACATTTCTGGCCTCTGTGGGAACTGTAGCCGCCGAAGTGGCCTCATAGTTTCCGCAGAAAAAGTGCACCTCACCACGCTTGGTCCTCACGTAAGTGCTGAGGTAGAAGTTGATGAACAGCACCATGAAGAAGAAGCACTGGGAGATGGCCAGGTAAACCAAGAAGCGTGGGTAGCCGCAGTCCTTGAAGAGCGGAACACTCACATACACTATGAAGACCGCGAACTGCAGGATCTGCATGCGCGTGATGTACCGCTTCCACCACAGGTACTTCTGCACCGAGGGACCGAATGCGGACAGGAAGTAGTAGGTGTACATGACGACGTGGATGAAGGAATTTATGCACACCCCCAGGATTCCCTGACCGTCTGGGCCGAAGGTGAGGAACAGCCAGCCGTTCCAGACGACCAGCGAGTGGTGGACCACGTGCAGGAACGAGATGTGGCTGTACTTCTTGCGCAGCAGAAAGAAGAGGGTGTCGGCAAAGTCGAGGACACGGACCACGAAGTACCACCAGCCGAAGTTAATTAGGGGGAGGGAGTTAGGGTCGTGGACATCAATTCCCTGGCAGATCCAGCTGTAGCCGCCGCCTAGGTAAGAGTGGCGGAGAAACTTCCACAGGAAGAAGCTGTTCAGGAGCACCATGCTGGCGTTGTAGGTCATGATGGCATGCTTGAGGTCGTAGGCCTTACGGCCCTCCATCCATTTTGGACCCCAGACCTTGACCACGTACAGGTAGCCGGCAATCAGAGACAGGACCAAGGTAGGGTTGCCCACGAAGAGCAAGTCCTTGGTTCGCGGATCGGCACGAGCGTCCAGCTCGTCCAGGAGTTCCATCACGTAACTCGCCATGGTAGTTCTGGGAAAGAGCGTCTGACTCGTTATTAAAGGCATATTAAGAGCAGTTGAGGAATTTGTAAATTTTAAGAGTCCCAGCACTCAATTCTCTACGGCCATGGACACACGAGCAACGGCACCTCACACGTACTACAAAATATTTGTAGCGTAGGCCATACAATGTAATAATTTGTGGTTGAGTCTATATATCGAGGAGTTTTTTTTAGGCCACTTACAGCGTATTGCCGCTGGGACACACGTGGCGTTAAGTGTCAATGAAAACGAGACGTACCTACTACAAAGGAAGGCTTTCTCTGGTCGACCAAGCCTGTACGCAAACGAAAACAGTGAGCAACAGAACAAATGGAGCTAGACAAAATATATGAGGCTGGATTCACCACTCAGGGTAAGGAAAGAAAAAAATACAGTTAGGATAAGCGGCCACATAAAAGCGTCGATGGGAAAAGTCAGATGTTTAAATTTACAGGGGTGCGTGGACATCTGAAAGGCAGGATTTTTGTACCCGACATACCAGCCCCAACATACACGCGTATGTGAAGCAAGAGGTCAGCGCTGCCGATATTACAGGCAAATAGTATGGAAATTAACCATGGAAGCCTGAAAGCAGATGTTTGTGCGTGCGTGTGTGTGTGTGTGTGTGCGTGTGTGTGTGTGTGTGTGTGTGGCTGTGTGTGTGTGTGTGTGTGTGTGTGTGTGTGTGTGTGTGTGTGTGTGTGTGTGTGTGTGTGTGTGTGTGTGTGTGTGTGTGTGTGTGTGTGTGTGTGTGTGTGTGTGTGTGTGTGTGTGTGTGTGTGTGTGTGTGTGTGTGTGTGTGTGTGTGTGTGTGTGTGTGTGTGTGCACGTCATAATAAAGAGCACACGACTGCAAGTCAAACATGCATCCCGCCTGCATGTTATCTATGCCAAAGCATTACAGAACTTGTAAAGGTGATTATCCGGGATCCTGACATTGAGATGTCCCACAAAAGTATGGACGGCGCAAACACAAAACAGGACAAAGAGTGCGGCATGAAAGGGTATAGTTGAAAAGAAAATGAGGTAAATATTGGTCTGTCGGGAAATCAAACGCTGTGGCTCCACAATTTTGGAGAAGCATGCATCCCAAACACCACCACAGAAGACCCCAAAAGCCACCCAAGCAATATCTTGCAGTGAAGTCGAAAGAAAATTGGATCATTTATGTTCTGAGCAAAGCAATTGACGATGGTGTCGAAAAGAAACTACTACGGGCCCAAAACAGACGGCGCAGGCCCGAAAGACACATAAAGAAATGAACAGGCTTCCATGCACACACATGCACACTCAAATGGTGTCTTTACCTCTCGAGTTTTTCGGGTCTGTCTTATCCGACAGTCCACACAAAACGCAGAGCAGGGGTGATATAAAGGTCCGCCCTGGCCTCCGTCGGTCGGTACGCACCGCTTGGTTGCTTGACGGAAGAAGAAAATCTTCGGATCGAAGCACGCCTTCTGCGGCCCACCTCTAGCGGGCCGGGCGGGAAGGGAATTTCTTGCCTGAGCGGCTACTGCTGCTCGCAGAGAAAGTGCGACCGCTATTTATGCTCCAGATTCTACAAAGCCGCCGTTAATGTTATCACAATCATGACACTAAGCAAATGCAATCACAAATACTCGAGGCCGTGCGACAGGTTTCCGCGGCGGCCGCTACGTCACGGGCAGTGGGCCTTCATCAGAGAGAGGGAATACGACGGGTGGTGGAAGCTGCCGTTCCAGTCTTCTAATCTGAGTGCCCCGCAGGACGATCGGGGAGGGAGAAAGTATTGTTTTCCCCATCCGCATAACCTCATAGGGTGTTCAAAGCAAATCTCTCTCTCTCTAATTTCTTTCGCGCAATACTTTCTCTCGTCAAAAACGAACGTTTAGTTGAGGTTATAAAACTGCCCATAACATTATAAGTGGCGCACAATTCTTTCGTAGAAAAAAAGCGTTGTTGAAGTGAAGAATGTTGGAACTGTATTGGGCGCTTCTATATGCGAATACGTCGTCCCATAGTGAAAATTAGGCCATAAGCGTTGCCATTTCGTCCGACATCTAGTATCTGGTGATGCGGTGATAATGTTCCGTGCGAATTCATGACGATTTGGACGCGCGTCCCTGGTTACCACTACCAATGAAGATTAAGGCAGAACGTTGCGCTAGTTGGAAATGGTTTGAATGCATTTCACTAGCGAATGAAGTTGAATGTGAAGAAAGAAGCACACACGACACTCGCACACGCAGAGCGTCCTGTGTGCTTCTTTTTCATCCTCGACTTCATTCGCTGGTGAACTGTACCATTTTCGAGCCATAGTAGAGCCGTGAGCCATGGTGATTGGACACAATCACACAGTCGGCCAACAGGGCATTAAATCAAGTGTGTACCGAAATATGGTCAGGTGCCGAACGCCTTACTACGTGCACAAAATTTCGACATATGTACTCACGGCTCGCTCTTCAACAAATATAAGATGAGGACAATAATTGTACTTCGTAAATGAATGAACAGAACTGTGTAGCAGATTGTACTCGAAAAACGTGCTGAATATATTCTCACAATTTTCTAGTATAGTTGCAGTCTATTCTGCAGTGCGACAAGCATGCTAAAAGCGATAGTTTATGATACCGTTTTTTGGGGCTCGGAACATTGAAGCATACCGTTGGAATGGTTCGTTGAATTACTCGCTGTACGTACCAACTGGCCACGAAGAAAACAGTTCTAGGTAGTGGTGGTTCAGCTTTTGAGGCACCTCAGTTCAAGTCCAAACACCTAGAAGTTTTTCTCAGGAAGCCGAATAGCAAAGTTCTTAATTGAAAAGTTTTTAAATGACTGTTGAACCGTTGAAATTTTTAACAAAGCCGGGGCGACCAGCACAAACACAGCCCTTCCTCGTTAAGCTAGAATAAACCTAAAAAAATTGACCCGCAAAGCATTCAACTTTCCGGTAATAGCCAACGTTGTGGGTGCAAAAATTAACGTATGATTAGGTGCATATGCCTGGTTTCTGCTATGAAGCAATATCGCTTCTAATTTGGGGCAGTCGTACGCGTTAGAGAAAGGGGGAAACAGTATCAGTGCGCGTTTTTGCGGGAGGGCGGATAAAACTTCCTGCAGCTGAATTTATTTCACAGAGAAATCCTCTGACAAATTTTTGGAATTTGTAAAAGGCAAGAAGAGGAGTGGGGGGACGGCGACCTTGCCTTATAAAAGCGACTCAGAACAATGAGACATTTTATTTGCCTTTGTGTTTCAAATCTAGGATGAAGTAAAACATTTAAATGCTGATACATATGAAGTTGCCCAAGAGGGTTTGGTATATACATTTTATCCTTGACATCGTTCGCTATCTTCCCTAGTGGGAAAGGTGTAAAAAAAGAATCACAGAAATTCACAAGTGAACAGCTGTGTTTACATACATCGAAAAAAATATAACCAACAAATTACTCGAGGTTGCAAGTCTTTCGTTCCCCCTGCCTTGAACCGTTGAAAAACTTTGGGCGCGTCTTAATTATCCAGACAGAGGATGAACGGGACGGAGACGTTCGTCCTTTGTCTAAATATTCGCGCTTGAAAAACGTTTACTGGATTACCAACTAGCTCGAACCCACACGTTTTTAGGTTAATCATTACTGTTGTTGACAGATAAACAAGTGATCAGCGGCAGCAACACATGAAATAACACCTTTATTACCGTTCCATATCTCCCTACGATTAAAAAACAGCCCTGGGTAATTCTTTTGTGGCATAAAGGTGCACCCAGTGTGACTAGATAAGGTACAAGAGTAGCGCCACTGAGTTATGCAAGTAAGCGACGACGGCCATTTTCGTGTTTATCAGTGTTACGAGGTTGTGTTTCTACGGCATCGATGCTAACTTCTCCCGAGTCATTAGTTAACAACACTGCCGTAGATGCCAAAAAACGGTATCTTGGGACATACTTCTGATGCTGAAATGCTACTACAAGCGTTATCTTTGATTCGCGTTCCGAAGGACGTCAGGCGCACGCAGCCGCCGAGCAGGCAGGACAAGCTAAATCTACCAACGTTTAGCGACTGAAAACGCACAAGCAATAATATTGCGGCGCGCATGAACCGTCGCCGTGTAAGGAGTGTCACGTGATGCAAACTGACCAATGATCATGACGGCGGCCCGAAACAATGGCAGAAGAGAGCGCCGATAGTCTGTAACCTTATGTAGTGGCACTACTTTAGTTTGGTAGTGCCTCTACATAAGGTTACAGACTATGTAGTAATGATCAATGAAAACTAAAGTAATGATCAATAACCTCGGGACAGCACAGCGGTTTGAGATAGGTGGCGAGGCAGTGGAAGTGGTAAGCGAATATATCCACTTAGGCCAAGTTGCGACCCCAGATCCCAAACATGAGGCAGAGATAATTAGAAGGATCAGAATGGGGTGGGGTGCATACGGCAGACATTCTCAGATAATGAATGGCAGCCTACCATTGTCCCTGAAGAAGAAAGTGTATGACAGCTGCATCTTACCGGTACTCACCTACGGTGCACAAACTTGGAGGCTCACTAAGAGGGTTCAACTTAAATTGAGAACGACTCAGCGGGCAATGGAGCGGAAAATGATAGGTGTAACATCAAGAGACAAGAAGAGAGCGGAGGGGGTCAGGGAACAAACTGGTGTTAGAGACGTATTAGTAGAAATTAAGAAGAAGAAATGGACGTGGGCAGGGCATGTAATGCGAAGGCAAGATAACCGCTGGTCATTAAGGGTAACAGAGTGGATCCCTAGAGAAGGCAAGCGTTGCAGGGGGCGGCAGAAAGTTAGATGGGCAGATGAGATCATGAAGTTTGCAGGGATAAATTGGTCACAGTTGGCACAGGACCGAAGGAAGGAAGGAAGGAAGAATGTAGAAGAAAGGCAGGAAAGTTAACCTGGCTAGAGCCTAGTTTTCTATCCTGCACGTGGGAAAGGGGAAATGGGCAAAAAAGAGAGAGGAAAAAAAAGAGGAAAAGTTGGAGCAGACACGTATGCCCAGCACTGAGGCACTGACAGTGATTGACACTGGAGGCTCTCAGTCTATAGCCTAGTGTTCAAGTTCGTCGCCCGTAGAAAACGTAATAGTTTCTTAGTCGCCTTCTGCGCGGATGACTGAGAAGGCCAGTGGCACAGAATCTTTCCCTCCGAAAATGGCCGCCGAGAGTCCAGGTTCCTCAGCGCTCACGGCAGCTTTTTTTTCTTTCAGCCGAGTAGCGTGGGCACTCGCATAAAACGTGGCGTATCGTCTCCGATGTGCCTCACGTTTCGCACTCCGCCCTTGCTGCCATTCCTATTAAGTACGAGTAAGCATTTGTGAATGCCACCCCCAGCCAGAAACGGCAAAGAAGAGTTGCGCCAGACCGTGGGAGGCCTAGTGGAAGGGGACGTTGCAGGTGCGGGTCAAAGGCACCAATGCGTGCGCATGTACATTCTTCTGGAGACCATTGGGAGATAGCTGTTTCCCGGGCAAGAATGCGGAGGACCCTAGCTGCGTCCGTCCTAGACAATGGGATGAGTACAGTTGTCGCTGTTTGATGCGCCAGCCGGGCGGCAGCGTCCGCACTTTCGTTGCCGACAATGCCGCAGTGGCTAGGAAGCCTGCTCACGGCACAGGACCGAGGTAATTGGAGAATAATGGGAGAGGCCTTTGCCCTGCAGTGGGCGTAGATAGGCTGATGATGATGATGATGATGATGATGATGATGATGATGATGATGATGTAGTGGCACAAGGTGCCACCTCCCATTTATCCTCCGAAGTCTTGTGAAATAGCAACCTTCAAATGCCCAGGCATAGTGGCAACGAATGAAGGACATGCAAGGAATATACAATAAGGTCAGAAAACCAGCAATATTTATCTTTCGAAGTACCGGTACACAAATTACGTACCGAAACGGTTGATCATTCCTCTAGGAAAGACCACCATGATGAGATCATTGATCAGCTATACACACACACAAACGCAGACGATGACAACAAAACATGACAATGCCGAAACAGGAACCGGCGATAAAGATGTTGTGACAGATCAACACTTAACCCCATCGGCATTACATTAAACACAATATTCCCGACATAACTACTTCTGGAACTGAAATCCTAGAAATAAAATCATACGTAAAATTTCCATAGAGGAATCTTCCGAATATAAAGGGCTTTAACCCAATAATACCCGCTAGGGTAATTCCCATTGTTCACGCAAACTGATTGACAAAGCTTATCAGACATTGTGCAAGAGCGTATTGATGTAAGCATCGATGACACAAATGAAGCAGGTGCCGCTACTTCCACAAATGCAGAGCCTTAAACGGAAGTTTACTGCCCTACCCGTCACCCCACAGTCGGTTCATGGGCACCTAGTCATACCACACGTGCAAATAAATAAGCTCTTCGTCAACGGGAACTCGTAAACTGCAAGAAAATGAAACGTGATTACCTTCCGGGCTACAAGCATAAGCATGTTCAAGTATGCGAGTGCATTCACCCACTACCTGGTTTTAGGGGCGAAGCTCCTCTTGCTCGGGCCCTGTCCCGGCCGTACACGGCAAATTGTACACGGCACATTGATGATGATTGTGGCAGGATTCCCCTAGGGATTAGCCAACCAAAGATTGGCCGAAGAGGTCATAACGTTCAACGCGTTCGTTGCTACCCAACAAGGAGGAGAGGAAGAAGAAGAGGTTGTCGTTCGTCGTCTGCGAGCTAAAGACACGTAACGGGGGTATGCGACACGAGACGCTCTGCAGAAGGCGACGGCCAAGGTGGCTAAAATGTCACACACCGAATTCGCCAACTTACCCGTGCAGATTGTCACCGTCCCAAACAAGCCCTACATAATCACCACAAACATCGACGTCGTCGACGGGCTTGTCAACGGAGCGGTGGAAAGCTTGACGTGTCGGGTCTTTATATGATGTGTGGCCGAATGATTCACGGTTTTACCGATAAGCATTTTAGCTTCACCCCTCTCATCATCATTCACTTCGTGGAGATGGCGGGATATTTTTTTTTTTTTGCTTTCTAGAAACATTCATGGTCGGCGCTGGTTTCTGATTGTCTTGCGTTTTCCGGCCAAGCCGGCTACCGTTCAACTCTCTATTTTATATGCGAGGAGTAATTCATCGTTTTTCTTACACACAATTGAAGCAAATGAGCTACTAATCCTGCAGGACGTAGTTGCAGATGATTCCCGTGCATAAATCGTCGCGTCCCCATAAAGCCTGATACCAGCATTGGGTTCCATTTATTTATTTATTTACATTACCCTCAAGGACATAAGGCATTGGAGAGGGGAGTGAGAGGGGTAGATGAACTGGCTTCACAACCTGAAAATTTGGTGGAAGAAATTATGGAAAGCGTGGGCTTGTTACTCGACAAGCTGCGTGAAACATCAAGAGAAAACGACGCCCACATAAACAATATTCTGCACGAGCAGCCCTGACCTACCTCGTCACAAAAGTACGAAAATGTCATTAACCTGACTTAATTGTGTTCGTCGAACTACTTTTTACGATGCGCCCTTAGCCTAACAGGTAGATCTCCAGGTTGGAAAACATGTTCATCTTTAGAAACATCAAAAGTATTTTGACAAATGACTAGGAGAGCACTGTTTTACTTTAGACTTCCAACTACGAGGACTGGTGCATCCCTATATGTTAGGCTGCTGCACACAGCTATGCAGACGTTGAGCAACTGTCAAAGCAGCAACAATGTCCAATCAGCGCCAAGTTGTGACTAGATTACTGAACGATGAAGACCCGGCCCATTTCAATGCTTGGGATGGTGGACGCGTGAGTGCACTCGTTCTAAAGTACGTTTTGCGGTGTAACACGAACTTTTCGCTAGATAACTTTTTCTTCAGGATGACTGCGGTTACGGACGAGCCAGAAAAGAAAGTTACAAATACTTCATAAGAAGTGTGGGGGGCGCCATGGGTCCCCTGAATAAATCGTGTATGGCAGGGGTCAGCAACCTGCCGCCACCGGCATGGCGTCTGTCACTTATTATCTAGCGGAAGGCTGACATGGCAATTTTAGCCTCAAATGGGCTTAGACAGGAATAAAGGAAGACCTCTTCCAGTTAGCATTGCCCCCCCTCCCCCCCCCCCTCCCCTTCACACTTAGATAAAGTCTTCACTTCCTGCCCTTGCCCCGGTTCAAAAAAGGCCCCGATTCGCCATCCGGCCTTTGCCGCTTCGGTTTCATGAAACGCGGCCGTCCATTTCGAAAGGTTGCCAACCTCCGGTGTATGGTAATTCAGTTGTCGGAATGTTGCATTTCAATTTATCGGTCGCTGCGGCGACAAATTTGAAGTAGAGAAGTGTGAACGAGCCGGATGCGGTACTTTGCTACCGTGTTTGACAATGCTAGTGTGTTTGGAGGGGGGAGGGGACGAGGGTAGAGAAGGGGTTGGCCAGTGTTTTCGCCTCGAACATGGGCAAACTTTATCCCCTTTCCGCATTCACCGTCACCGCTAAAGTACCACCCTCTCACGTAACTGCGGCAGCTCTACGGCCTTGAAGCATATAGGTGATGGTGCTCCGATGGAGCCCCACAGTCCGTGACGTAGTGGCCGGCGCGCAAACCGGCCATACGGCCTTGGGTATCTAGTTGGATAGTATCTAGTTCGGGCTTATCGTAACGGCGGCGGATCTCTCAAATGTGGAGCATAAATAGCAATGGCACTTCCTTCGCCCGCAATAGCATGCACTTATGCAAGAAATTCCGCTCCCGCCCGGCTGTCGACCAGAGGCCATAGAAGCAGTGTTTTGGTCTGCAGACTTTCATTTTCATTTTTACAGCGGAAAGGCGACTGAGTGGTGCATCGTGATCGTCGGAGCCCAGAGCAGACTTTGCTCTACCATTTTCAATACGTGCGGACTGTTGGAATCGGTGGAGAAGACGGATCTGAAGAAGTCTAGAGGTAACAACGCCCTTTTAGAGTGTGTGTGTGCGTACTACGTTTTGTGTGTGCGTGTATGCCTGTGTGTGTGCACGAGCGTCATCGTTGCTTTGCGTTCCTTTTATTCCGGTGCTGTAGTGGATGTCCAAGCATCGTGAATTAGTTGAAACTTCGGAACTGCACTGACTCAATTTCCGGACAGTGTGCCAGGAACTTGTTATTTTTTTATCGTATTCAATTATTTTGCATTCTTTCATAGTTTTTTTCCCTGTTTCATCGGTGCCGAACTTCTAAGAGTCAAACTGACCCCTTTGATTACGAAAGTTTATGTTGAAGCTGCCGGAGGGTGCTTATTACACGCCAGCAAAGCCTTCAACTGCTATACACTTGGGTACATCGCTGTGTTATTAATAAATGCTCATTACCTCCGTTACCGTTCGTTCGCGCATCTGTCGCTTACGTTGCATCCAGCGCTATTTTTATTTTATTGTGCATCCTGATATTCGTGGTTGTTGCGCGTACGTGGACTGCTTTTAGATGAAAAGTGGTCTGCTGCATATCCCGTTCGGTATAGCGAATACGGGTGGTCACATGTTCGATACCCGCGGTTCGCTGCAACCAGACCATCTCCACTACAGCCTTCGATCCTCCCACTTTTATCTGGCAAGCGAAAGCCACCACTGTGAATTGCACTTAACTGCCAATCGTGCCTATTGACGCAGCCGCGCCGACCCCCCCGTCTACTGTGAAAAAAATCAAGGGAGTTCGTGAACTTTGCGTAATAATAGGGTCCTTCTATTCACCGTGAGATGCCAAGTGTAGTTTGAGCAGTCTAGGTCCCGATATATTCAACAGTATGGTTTCGTCGTCACAGCCTGGATTGCGCACAGAGCCCATTGTCTCTATTTAACTTTCGATAACCGTCACTTCGTTGAGCCACGCGGCAGCAGTGCGTGTAACGAACTTTTCAGATGCTGCATTTGTGACGTATGTACCCAGGTCAAAACTCTCAACAACAACGCATGAACTCTTGGCTTTGGGTACATGCAGCGCAACATGCTGATCGTTACCGGCGTTGCCGGGGAAATTAGGGGACGCCGCTGCGGCAATGAGGCATGTGAAAGCCATTGTTTTTTTAAAGCGAAGCTAAGAGTTCTGTCGCGACCGTTGGTGTCAACCAAAAAACTGTCATGAACAAATGAAAGGGCTTACCGGCACCGCTAGGAGTCGAACCTGGAACGAATGAAGAAACGGAGCGAGAGGCCGTTGTCTTGTCGATTGGGTTACGAGCCCACGCGTAGACGGGGGAGGCAGACGGTGCAGTCACCGAACACATCTGCGGGTTTACCCCCTGCGTTCTCGTTGAATGCCACGTTACAGCATCAAACGACCTCTCGCGCAGGTGTGCGCTCCGCCCACGGCACGTGTAGCGGCCATGCGCGTGCCTTGCGCATGCACTATGGGTTATAAAAATTAAAGGGAGCTCACACCGACGCATGAAAGATCACTTATCCTCCGTCTCTGCCGTCGTTCTCGTCGCCTTCGCCAGCAGCGGCATAGGCAAAGGACAAGCGAGATGGTCAAACACCGGGCTTGAGCTTCTTTAAAAAAAAAAGAGTTTCCACACATGTGCTTCGCTAATGCAACTCAACCAACCACCATTCAGGAATCATGCATTGATTTATCCTTAGCAAAGAATATCTCTTAAAAGTAATACAGGGTGTGGTTAAGTGCATTTCACTTGTCTCTGGTTGCACTCTTTGTAGAGCCACGTGTGTCACTTCAAGTGATGTCGCATGGGTAATCGTTATGGGTGTCGTTTACAGCTTCACTTTCCAACCACGTTCACAGGGTGGATTGGCACGCATATTTTTCTTTTTTTCTTTGCAGGCAGTTTGCACCTTGGACTTGTTTTGAGCTGTGCGAGTAAAGGAAGTAGCACCTACCTAAATATCACGCATCCCTCCGTATAACGGTGACGTTGGTTGAACGGGAAGGTTTCTCGTGATGGATTCTGTAGTTGTCGTCTGTGTTTGAACTGGGTTTCGACCATGTCAAAGTGGCGCGATCGGATAGACTGCGGCTTAGGATTGGGATGGACCCAGGTTCGATTCCGACCACTGCAGCGTTTTTTTTTCTTTCGCTTCACCCAGAGTCATTCATCATGACCGTCAGAGAAAGCTGACTTTTCCGCAGGGCGTTTTCCCTTTACAGGCGTCATCAGTGGGAACACTAAATCTACGCTTTCATAAAAATGTGGGGGATTATTCTTGTAAGTATGACGCATATTTAGGAGAACAATCACCTCTCGTGCCGCGCAAGAGTTCTTGCGACTTCGCATTCTTGAGCATGCGTTGAATGACCGTGCCAAACATCTGTGCCAATGGCGAGCACAAGACTTTGTTGGTTAGCAGGCGTTTGCCCATTTCGCGGTGAAGGTCTGTTTATGACGAACCTTGTTCCCCAGGGAGGTTCCCGTTTGAACCCATTCCCATTTCGCCCTTCCCGCTTCTTCCGTCCCGTTTCAACCCGGCGCAAAACGACCTCCCGTTTCGCCCTTTCCCACTTGGCCCGTTCCCGTTTGAACCCATTACCATTTCAACCTTCCCGTTTGTTCCTTCCCATTTCAACCCGGGGCGAAAGAACCTTCCCGTTTTTTGTTTTCCTATTTAGTCCGTTCCAAGAATAACGTACCCAGTTTATGAAACGTTATAAAAACATTTTCATATTGTTTTTCATTTGTTAAAATTCAAGTCATACCAATTAACAAATATTTTAATCTTTTAAATTAACAAAGCCTAACAAACAAATTAACAAATTAACAAACAAATCTTTTAAATTAGCAAACAAATCTTTTAAATTAACACACCAATTAACAAATTAACAACAAATTAACAAACACGTTGCTTATGAAAACGAAAACAGCAAAATACCTAAATGCACTTAACTAAATGTATTTATGTCGCGAGGGTCGCCCTGCGTCTGCCCTCGTTTGCACTTGTTCGGTCGACTGACTCTCGTCTCTAGCTTCTTTAGATCCACCCCCAAAACACCAGGCACTTAAGTTTTATTACATTAAAACGACGCCATCATGGCCGTGTCCCGAAAGTGTGTGAGGAGGAACTACTAAGACACGATCAACCAAAGGTTTATACACAAATATATATTTTATCCACATTCTAGAGCTAACTTTAACTCAAGCTTCAAGATATTCCTCAAAGGACGAGTACATAACTAATAAAAACCAATATTTGAAATCCCCCCCCCCCCCCCCAGAAAAGACAACAAATGTTAAAAGTGAACTAAATAAATCAAGACTATCTGATACTCCGTTACCAAAAATGATAAAATAAAAAAGCCCAGAAAAGTGCCGCGGAAGCACAAATAAAAAAATCGCAAAAACACCCTCACTTTGAAAGAAATCGTATTTGGCGGACTAACACATTTAATCGTTATAATAGCGCAAGTGTACATAAATGTCAAGAAGAAACAGATGAAAACTATAAAAGATAAAAGGATGTATAAAAATAAAGTAACCCTATGTATCTGGATACATATGTCACATCTGGCTATAAAAAATCGCAGTCATGAGAAGCGGCGAAAATTATAAACTTAGCTTTGCGTTTTATGGATTTTGTTTATTCCCGTCACTCTAGTATACTCAATTTGCATAATAGAGTAAACCTTCAGAAACTTAAGCAGCGCAGGGTCGTCTCTAGCGTAAATTTTTTTTACTACAGAAACTCAAAATTGTCGCTGGAATACTACCTCCAAGGGCCTTTCAGACGTTTAGCGAGAAGACATCATAGTAAGAATATTAGACAGCCAATCAGCTGAATTACTAGTCAAAAGTTCTCTTTGTTTCCTCGTGCAATTTCTTACAGGAATAAGTTAACTGAACGAACAGGAACTCGGTATCCTTAGAAGAATTTTCCCCGCGTATTGGAAATGTGTGTTCTGGTTGAATCGTGGTGTTTTAAAATTTGAATACATTACGAATGCATATCGTTGTTCGGACACCTTTGGGTTCGGACCTCTTTGCGTCTATTACATATTTATGTCTTTTACTTATTTGTGTTGGGCGTTTTTAAACTACGCCAACCAATACTGATGTGTTTTATGTTCACTCCTGCATGAGCCCGACCAGGCCGTAAAGTATCGGTAAATAAATTAAAAATCTACCCATTACTCCCGCAGGAAAGGCATTAGTAGCCAATTCTCAGATTTATGCACATGTTTTTGCCTTTTTAAAGTCTCTCCTACGGACATCTTTGATCTAGATCTCTCGAACCCGAAGACAAAGCTACGCTCCAAACAATGAGCATACGAGCGGCTGATAAATAAATTTCTGCCGCACGTACGAACACCAACTGCAGAAAAATCCAATGCGTGCATTACTCAAGATATTGGGTATCTTTCTAGTACACTTTCGGCACTACAAATTTTGTGTCAAAAGGGCAGTATCGGCCTAAGGCATTCAGAAACTTTTATCGGCCGGAAATATCGGTCGATTCTGGAAAATTTCCTGCAGACAAGTTTTCAGTGCATGACCCGTTGCTTGTAAGCCCATTTTGGAGAACAGTTTCGAAGACGGTAACGCATATTAGGCAGTTTTAGCATATCGTTACCGTGTTTGCGTTACCGTTTACTGTGTTACCGGAAGCGCTGGTGACGGTGAAGCCTGTGCCTGTAAGTTACCGTTCGCGGTAACTCTCGCGCTGCGCAGTCTACTCACGCAAACACGGTAAACAGTAACGCAAACACGGGAACGATATGCTAAAACTGCCTATTTTCAGAAATACAAATGGGTTGGAACGATGCGGGTTCAAGTGAGAAGGGCGCTTTCGGAGCGGGTTGTAACGGGAAGGGCGTTTTGGGAACGGGCTGAAACAGGAAGCGCCCAAGCGGGAAGGTCGTTTCGGGAACGGGCGCACATGGGACGGGTCAAGCGGGAAGGGCGTTTCGGGAATGGGTTCAAACGGGAAGGGGTCAAACGGGAATGGGTTCTTTCGGGCTACACCCGTTCCCCAAAACATGGAAGCCTCCGCAATAGCCTTCGCATGCCTGACTGCCGACCCCCCGTCCCCTAATCTCACTGATCAACGCGGGGTTGCTATCAGCAGGCCGCGCTGCATATATGAAAGGCCATTCATTCGCACGCTGTTATTGACATAATTTTAACCTCTGCATTTAAAACATAACTAGGTATAGGTTTGGGCGAGTAGGTAATACCCCTGTCACACGGCAGATCTAATGACATTTACAGCGAATGTCATTCGCTCTAAATGTCATTAATTCGGCGCTACACGAGAATACCGAATGACATTCAAGGCGAATGACATTTACCGGCTAACTGAGGTCCCGGACCTCAGTTACACCTCAGTTGGCGGACGAATGAGTAGCCTCGACAGCAGTAGCGCGTCCATAGACAGGAAAATTCAGTAACAAACCAAAAAATACTGTTTCTAAAAACTGTCAGTAAACTTATATTTTCTTTTTTGTATTGTTGTTCTAATAAAGAAAGACCAGCAAGTACTAACAAAAAAGCAAATCTCGTCCCCAGTGTGCGCGCTACCCTAATCCGGATTTTTTGCAGACTTGTCTCAGCTTGGGATGTCTACTAATGTCACCTAAATCGGTGGTTTTCTTGTATTTATTTAAAAAAATATTCCTTTGTTACATTTTTTTTTAAATATTACGTGTGAAAACATTCTATATGCGCTTGAAATGTAATTTTGCGATTTTGCGAGCTCGCTAATCGTCACCGCTATCACAATCAAATGACATTTGTTCCGCCGTGTAGATCCGCCTGGCCGAGCCGAATGTCATTTACAGCTAATGTCATTCAGTTTGAATGACATTAGATTTGCCGTGTGACAGGGGTATTAATCACAGTGAACGTTCAATGCGCGGACTACACGAAGGCGTAAAAAAAAAGACGAGGCAATGCGCAACTTGCAACTAACATTACTAGGAAGAAACGCGTTTTTACACACACCAAATCATCCCGTCACCTTACCCTATCTTCCACACGACACTACTGCAGAGCGTGTTCGGAATGTTCAGTCATTACAAAGCATCCACATGTTCTGAAAAGTACACTTCTTTCTCTGTGAGCGTGAGTGAGGGCATACACGATTTTCACCGGCACGTGTTATCGCATGTGCCTCAATATTCTCCCGATTCCGATGGCACAGTGTTTCCCGATAATGCTGATCTTATCAATCAAAGTCGTACAACCATGATCACGACAGTGGGCGGCCAAATGTCCAGTTGTGCCGTAACGCACATTGTTGCAGTGCTTCCGCAATCGGTAGTTGAGGCAACGCCCAGTCTGTCCAATAGACTTCGCGCCATAATTTAATGCGATGGCATAGACCGTTTCTTCCTAATAAAGGTAGTTGCAAGTTGCGCCTTGTCTGGTCTTTTTTCTGTTGTCTTCGTGTAGTCTGCGCATTAAATGATCACTCTGCACGTGCTTCGTTAATTTTAACACCGTCTTAAACTCAAAGCAATAGCACAGTTAGAACTCGGTTTGTGTATACCCGGAAGGCTCGAAAATTAAAACAAACAAGTCTTGCGTTCGCTCGTATTTCGCTCTAGCTTTTCTTAATTTCGCAGTTCTGTGCGGTGCATAGCGCAATGGGAGTGCTTTACTTCTGCAGGTGTCCATCAAGGATACTTGGTGCAAGCATGTGGATGGCACAGATACGAATTAGGCAGTCCTATGTTGACTGCCGTTGCAGTGCGCTAATAGACAGGGTAAAATTGCACATCGACGAGCCGCGGAAAGGCTACAACTATAATGCCCGTACAGTGCATCTTTTTCTCATTCTCAACTGCCACGTAATCTCTTGCTTAGCCGCTCTTATTTTGTCGCTTCCCGCTTATTTCACCTCCACTTAGGAATTTTCACTAGGTTTTGTATGTCTGTGTGCATATGTCCGGAAGCTACCGGATCGCTAGAATCATAGCCCAAAGCAGACTGCAATTTTTTGTTTCGGGGTTATCGCAGTTTAGGCGCTTGTGCAAACACTCCACCACTCCGTTTTCATACTTCCATTAATTTTCTGTGCCTGACTTTTTGGAAATAAAAAGACAGCGTCATTTTTTGTTAAGTGACTCTGCATTACTTTCGAGATACGCTTTCACTCGTTCCTTTCGTATGGAAGCACTGCTAAAGCTAGTCATCGCTAGCACGGAGCGGCACTGCGTGATTTGTTAGTCGCAGCAGATACGTCTTTCGTGCCTGTTTTGATTTGGTGGCTGTCATTTTGAAGTGGCTATGGAATGCGTTCATTGCTGCAACTGAAGGAAAGGAGGCGAGTAGACGCTACACCGCTGTAATGGCGTAATTGCAGCGGCCAAAGAACGCCGAGACTTTGAAAAAAAGAAAATTCTTTAGAGGAGTTTCTATGTTATCTCATGGGCATAGAGCAGTAATTCTTGGCTGAGGTGTGTTTCGACCTTCTAATCTAAGTGCTGGATGTGTTGGCTGACTATGTTCTCCAAGCATTTATGATTACGAGAAAAGTTGAAAAAATTGTTGCAGGGTCCCTTAATGACTGCTATTTTTTTTTCGGAACTCGCTGCGGGTCATCGCCCGAGCATAATGCATTTTTTTCATCACGAACAGTTCAGTTGAAATCATCAACTTGTTTTTTTCAGCCTTGATTTGGACAAAGGGTTCCTCCAATCTGACAAAAAAAAAACATCGACAGAGCAACTACACCCCTCCAGTATTTGACAAGAGGTAAGGAACCTTCGTAACTTCCCAGTCACGAAACTATTGCTGTGTGTTTAGCTCCGGGGTAATTTGGCGTGCCTTCTTAAGGTCACGTGTGTTAATGCTTAGTCTTCTTTGTCGAGTATCCCCGCAGTCCCAATCGTGTAATACCTTGCATTTCCAAAGAAATGCATATGTGGTGGAGTTAATACGTTTGATTTTTATACTAGCGTAAGTGGAGATAACTTGTAGAACGAAATCTTCAGAAACCAAATACAGAAGTGCTAAAATTAGAAAAGTTTTAAAAAGAATAGTTCCAAAACGAAAAGATTAAGGCCGGCACCACGCCTGCGAAATCTGATGGAACATCGAAGCGGACTTAAGCACGCTGGCGGCCACCTCCCGCGGGAGAGGGTCGCTCACAGCGCCACTCGCCGACCGAGGTATGTGCGAAATCGAAGCGGAGGTATGGAAGTTATTTCACGCATATTCGAGGGGCGGAAGTGTGCCGAGTGCCCCGGTGCACGAGCCGACATCGCGCACTGGACGTCCATCGCATCGTTCCGGGAGCACATCTGAGCCCTTGGTAAGGGCCCGGAGGTGACGGGCTGGTGGTGTGCGCGTACGGCCACAAGACGACGACTCACAATCGCGCACGGAAACCTTCCGTTGGACTACGGCAGCAGATATTTGGCGACGTCGGCACGCTGGCTGCCTCCTTCCGCACAGGCAGTGGTTGCTCACAACGCCACTCGCCGTGGTATGTACGCACTATAATTTCAACCACGTAGCTCTAATAGTCATAGAGTTTCATACTAATATATACTAGCGGTAAATCTGTCGCTTCAGTCGCGGCCCGCCGTGGGCGGCGCCATTTCCGCCAGCGATGTTCCTCGTCTACTTGGAGTTGCCAGCCATATGGCTTCTTTTTTTTTCTCGAAGCCAAAATCAACACAAAAAGGGTAACTTTTTTTTTTCTTGTCCATCGTGCATGAAGATTCTAAATAATCACTGTCAAATTAATCTTTTAGGAGGTTCAATTTATTACAACAAAACAAATTTGATGAACCTTCTACCGTAATGTTTTTGCTTTTTTGCAGCCATAGCCAACTTTTCAGCCTGTTTTTGAGCCATGCCAAGGACAAGTGGAACATCCCTGCCCGGTACATGACGGAACCCTCGCCGAAGCGCGGCTCCCTTAGATAGTGGCGGCAGATTTCCCTCTAGTATATATTAGTATGAAACTCTATAATAATAGTTTATCGGTGCATATATAGGAGGGTGGGCGTGCGTGCCCTGGCGCACTAGCCGAGATCGCACACTATACGGTCGTCGAGGCGAGGGCGCCATTTGTCGGCCAAGCGGGGTACCTTTGCCTGATGTGACGGACATCAGTGTACATTGTACATCAGTGTACATCAGCGTGACGGACATCAAGTGGCCACGCTAATTAAACACACCTATAGCGTAGAGCAGAACAGTCTCTTTTCGGACATCCCCGACATTTTCAAGATTAAACTGCCGAAGAAACTAGGGCAGACTGGACAGCACGTTCTAAATATATACAGCTCTCCGAAGCAAACAAAACACACCTTCCGCGACCTCTTCCACTCTGCTCTTACAATAGCCAACCGTCATCCACTCGTCATTCCAGGTGACCTTAACGCCCCTCACATCGCTGGGGGCTATCACTGCACCACAAAGAAAGGTCGCCTCTTCTGGGACACTATTCAAGCCCTCCACTTTACAGCACACAATGAGCCCGAACTAGCCACCCGAATCGGTACCAGCGTCCAACGCGACACGACACCTGACCTTACACTCTCCCACTACATCGGTCCGGCCATTTAGCAACCTACTCCACATACACCGGTAAGTGACTATTATAATACCGAGCTCAACACCTCACTCCAGCTACCCCCCTTGAACCTCCCGCTCACACTACGGTCACAGATTGGAATGCCTTCCAATTACACAGCCAACACATACCACTCCCACCGGGGAGCACAGAGAAGGACTTAGGAGAGTGGGTTTCTCACATTCTGCGTATAAAACAAGAGCACGATCGCGCAATCGACCGGGACATTCCTGCGGAGTATGTAGACTCCAGAATGCTTCACATTTGGGAAGCATATGGTAGTCTCGAGCGACGGTAGAAGCATCAGAAATACCGCCATCGCCTCCACCGCAAGTTAAATTTACTTCGGCAGGAAATCCCCAAACATGCAACCTATCTGGCCAGAACCAGCTCGATTAAACTGTTTGACGATATGAGGGGCAAGCTTTCCATGCGTCGTACATGGACATTACTCCACCATCTCCTCAATCCCACAAAATCTCGAACGCACCAACACACGCGTATAACCCAGCTTCTCCGTGGTGTAACCCTTTCCCAAGAGGTCATCCTTCGTAACAGGCCATCCTCGCCATGCTCCCTCTCGCGAATGCTCTAGAAGATATACCGTACCTCCACGCCACAATACACGCGGATGACATTGCACTTTGGGTCACGCAAGGCAGCTACGCCCACATAGAGGCCACACTCTCAGCAGGGGCTGCCACATTCTCCCGTCTTGCTTCACAAGCAGGGTTGACTTGATCGGCCATTAAATCAGCACTCCCACAACCGAACGGCGACCATCAGGATAGGGGACGAGAAGTCGGACCCTGTCGAGCTCGGCGATAGGGGCACCCCTCAGTGGTCGGTCTTGTCGCCCCTGCTCTTCAATCTGGCTCTCCTGCCCCTGCCTGATCTACTCAAGCAAATCGAAGGCGTGGACCACGCGTTCTACGCCGACGACATTACGGTGTGGACGGCCCGAGCCGGGTCCGATGCCTGGGTGGAGGAAGCCTTGCAGCGGGCGGCAACGACCGTGCACGAGTACGCCAAGTCGTGCGGACTGAGCTGCGCTCCCCACAAATCTGAGCTGCTCATGATCCAACCGGGGAAACCTCAGAAGGAGCCGCTGCCGAACGTGACCATCACCATCGACGGAACGGCCATCAAGCCAACTCAGCAGATTCGGATTCTCGGCCTACTAATTCAGAGCGACGGGAAGGCAAACGCCGCCGTCAAAAAGATCAAGACTACATCGGAACAGATACTCAGTATGATTCGGAGGGTATCTAACCGAAACCGAGGCCTGAAAGAGGACGATGCCATGCGCCTGGTACGCGCTTTCGTCGTGTCGCGGGTTACCTACTCTGCCCCGTATCTCCAGCTGACGAAGGCGAATAGGGACACCCTAAACACGATGCTTCGCAAGGCAACGAAGCAAGCACTCGGCATTCCCATATACTCGTCCACACAAAGACTGCTAGACATGGGCGCCCACAACACGGTGGAGCAGCTCATCAAAGCCCACCTTTCGAGTCAGAGAATCCGGCTCAGTCACACGGAGCACGGACGAGCCGTCCCACACAAGATAGGTTGGCAGATCGAGCCAGTACCCATCAAGGCAGCCCTTCCGGAAGACTGGAAGATGAGCATTCTGACCAAACCCCTTCCCCGGAACATGACGCCGGGCAAGGACGACGAGAGGCGCACCGCGCGGGCAAAAGCAATGGCCCGGAAGCTGCAAGAGAACCCCAGGGTCCTCTACGCGGACGCCTCGCTCCGAAAACACAGCGACCGTGCAGCGGCGGTAGTTACGTCCAGAGACCGGCTGATCGTCAGCGCGTCCCTGAAGACAACAAACCCCGCAGTTGCCGAGGAAGTGGCTGTGGCCCTGGCACTCGCACAGCCATGCGTGGACACCGTGGTCACCGACTCAATGACAGCGTACGGAAGCTTCCGCAGGGGGGTAATCTCTTCCGCGGCCTGAGCCATTCTATCCAAGTGCAAGCCACCGGGAAGAGCCATAGAGCTCGTGTGGGTCCCGGCTCACTCGCGGGTAGCAGGCAACACCATCGCCGACTACCATGCCCGAGATGTCAATCCGGGCCGAGAACGAGCCGGAAGAGCTACCGCACCCGGTTACCAGCTTTCGGGACATTACCCGGATGTACCGAGAGGAGAGGTGCAGACTGCCGGAACCGCACCCCAAACTGACTAGGCAGCAACAGACGATCCTGCGTCGAGCGCAGGCGGGATCGCTTGCGCATCCCGTACTGATGAACCGCATGTACCCTGCGGAACACGATACGCTCTGTCCGTTTTGCAAAAGAGAGAGGGGCACCCTGCCGCACATCTTGGCAGAGTGTACAGAACTCAAGACCCCCCCTCCTTCCCTTCCCCACAACACCCCCAATCCCCAACCCTTTGAGCGATGGGAGACCTTGTTGACCAGCCCCGCCCTGCCGACTCAGCTCGCACTGACAGACAGGGGCCAGGAGCTGCTGGGAACATATGGGTCCCGTAACTAGGGAACCACCCCGTCTGGTGCCAGCGCGCACCACCGATTTCTTGGGCTCAGTAAAAGTTGATTCCTCCTCCTCCTCCTTCCTCCACCTAAGGTTAGACCCACTCCCTCGACCTCCATTCAGGTAATGCTGGACGGACAACCAATACCCCGGGTCTCCCAGCTTCGCCTTCTCGGCATGCATCTCCAAGCCAACAGAAGCAGCACAGACAATATACATCTCTTGCGCGCTCACACCATGCAAACTATTGGTCTCATTAAACGTATCGCGTCTAGGAGACATAGACTAACGGAATTAGAACGGCTGCGGCTTGTGCAGTGTATTCTGGTGAGCCGTTTTTGCTATCACCTGCCGTACGCACAGCTCACCCCCTCTTAACGCAACTCCTTCGATGCCTTACTTCGAAGAAACTATCGCTCCGTGCTGCTACTGCCCCCACATGCACCCACCCAACGACTCCTCGCGCTTGGTATGCATAATACCATCGACGAACTAATCAAAGCCGCCCACCTGGCCCAGCTCACGTGCCAATCCCAGAACCCGGGTGGTCGGAAAATCCTCAATCGATTTCATGCCAACCGCCCGTTTCTACTCGATCCTCCAGCTCACATCCCTCGCCTTCTCCGCGCACGTCTCCAAATTAAACCGATCCCCCGCAATATGCACCCAGCCTACCACCACGGACGCCGTCTAGCCCGAGTCCAAGAACACCCTCTCCCGCTACCTTCCCTGTGAGCGCACTCGCTACGTAGAAGCAGCAGCCTTCCCACCCGTCCTGCCTTCGCACTCGCTGTAGTAGGCACTTTTCCAACAATCCTTCAGGTATCAGCTACAGTCGCCACCACCTCTTCGGTAACTGCAGAAGAGGCGGCCATTGCCCTTGCCCTTACTCAATCACCTACCCCCCAGATTATTTTATCTGACTCTCAAACTGCCATACGAAATCACACAAAGGGCGTCATTTCCGCAGCTTCCCTCAAAATTGTTATTCAGAATCCCCCTGCCTACCCCGTGATGATGCTGTGGACTCCGGCCCCCACCGGCGTAGGTTGTAATTAGACGGCACACCAACACGCCCGAGCTTTGATATCGCAGGCTCCCGTTTATTTTACGCCTACACACGACATCTCCGAAATGTTCCACTCGAACTTACTTACGTACAGGGACATAACTCAACATTACCACGTCCGCCGCAGGAAGCTTCCTTCCCCGCACCCTTTTTTCACTTATTCCGCCGGCACCGCACATGTGGCGGCTATTGCAAACCCACACTTTCCCACACCACACTCTCCTCGTGCACACCCACCCACACCAATTTGCCTCCCCTCACAGCCCATCATGTGGCTCGCTGGACACACCATTGCACTCCCTCTGTGAGTGTCCGCGCCACCCCTCCCCCTTTCCCCTCCCCCTCTCACTGGGAGCAGGGTATGGGGAGCTCTTACCTCGCAACGCAAGAAGCGGCCTGGGCCTCCGCCACCCCTATACCCTGAACCCAGTCAAAAATAAAGTGGTACTACTACTAGTACTATTGCTACTACTACTACTCTCTAGCGCGAGGTGTAAACGAGTGTCCTGGTGTTTTTTAAGTGGGCGTTTCGAAGCCCTGCAGCGCGATTCATAAACGAGGGTCCCGGTGTTTTTAATGCGTAGCATTCCTTTTTGAGTACCTCCTCCCTTCTAGCCAGGACCGTGTAACGCCCTGCATTTCCACAAAAATGCACATATCGTGGAAGTTCCACCTGTAGTCACTATAATGATGTAAAGGGAAATAACTGGTCGCAGGAAATATTGAAAAAAGTCAAAAATAACAAAAATATTTAAAAAATAACGAAAATGCCAAAGCGTACACCGCATGGCATTTCTACAATATTGCAGATTTCGCGAAAGTTTCACGTGTAATCGTTTTAATAGCGAAAATGGAGATTAATGGTTAGACACGATAAAGAAAACAGAAACTTGGCTGAAAAAAAACTCACGCTCAAGACAGGCGGCATAAGATTGATATGCATTGTAGATAATTCTCTGAATTTCCGCAGAATTTTTTTAGTACGCGTTACTTTCTAGCGGTAGGTGTAAACGAGTTTCCCGGTTTTTGTGTACCGTGACTACATGAGACTACCATTACGACGACGACGACGGCAGGAGATGCCAGCAGTCCCAGCCCCTAAGGGTCTTCACCTTTAAAATAAGAAAGCCCAGAATAAAACGGAGGAAACACGAATAAAAGTCGTGAAAACACACCAACAGTGTAAAGCCATGCATTTTGCACCCCCCCCCCCTCCAAAAAAAAAACGTATGCCTGGTGGATGGAGTTAACCTATTTTACAGTTATAGTAGCGTAAATGAAGACAATTATCCCGAAGGAATGTGAAAGCCCAAGAAATGCGAGAAGGATAAAAGGTAGAAAATGATAACAGTGAACTTAAGACATAAAAAATGCATCTTCGAGATCATCGCAACCGAAGGAAGACAAAAAGAAAAAAATGCCAGAAAAACAACAACACAAACACAATTTGAAAATCGGAAGAACGTACTAACCATGTAAGATCATGCATTTGCACAGAAATGAATAACTTGCAGACAAGAATATATAATTGATGTAACTGAATGGAGATAATAACTATCCTCAGTAATTTTAAAAACCAAGAAAATACAAATACGAATGACCAGAAAATAAGAGTGCACTGACGAAGAGTGCATGCCTCCCCCACCCAGCGAAGACAAAAATAAAAAAGCGCCCGAAAGAACCGCAAAAACACGATAGATAAAAATCAGAAAAATGGACCAACCGCGTTATAGCACCGCATTTCCACAAAACTGCGTAATTAGTGCAGTTAACACATTTACTCTTTACAATAGCGTGAATGAAATTATTGCTTGAACGTAATTTTAAGAACTAAAATATATAAGGAAAGAAGTTATAAATGTGAAGTTCCGAAATAAAATGATGCAGTTTATCTTTCTCCCCCACAAACCAAGAAAGAACATCCCGGGAACACAGCACGGAAACATGAACCAGAGCTACCCCAACGGGTTACCTGTGTAACGTTTTGCATTGGGACAAAAATGCACAACTCGTGCAGTTTACACATTTAGTCGTTATATTAACACAACTCGGGATGCTTTAATTAATGCAGATGGAGCTGAATAAAAAATAAAAAAGGAAAAATATCACGAAAATTATAACTGTGCGCTTAAGGTATGAAAAATATCACCTTATACATTCCCCCTACAAAAGGAAGAGAAAAAGTAAACGGCCCAAAAAATACCATGGAAAGACGACTAAAATACCAAAACGGGACCAATCGTTTACGTCCTGCATTTATTTGCACAAGAATTTACATTTGGGGAGCTAACACATTGCTTCGTTACAATAGCGCGTACGGAGGTAATTGGCCAAACAGAATTAAGAAACAGCTAACATAATAAATAAAAGCAATTTCAAAGTCGTAAATTAACTTATAATTACTACCCATCTAATACACCTCCCCACAAAACGGAGACCGAGAAAGCGCCAGAAGAGAACGTTGAAAAGACAAATAAAAATTGTGAGAACGGACCAGCCGTGCGATACGCTCTGCCTCTGCACAAAAGCACATAATTGGCGCAGTTAAGTGCACTACGCAACCCAACGTATTTGCTACTCATACCAAAATACCGGCATAAAGAACTCATAATGGCGACAAGCGGCGTCAGATTTGTCTGCATTAGTAGATATTCCTCCGAGTTTTTGCACATTTATGCCTGTGATGGATTGGTTAAAGCAGAGTGAAGACAATGGATTTGCTAGGTTCACCTTTAGTCAGCTGGGTCTTCCACCTGTGTTGGTGTTTTGGATGCATGCTCGCCTAGCCATCTGTAGGCACTGGGTTCAGTTCCCATTCGGACCAAACTTTATCGCGTTGTCTTTTTATCTATTTCGCTTCAATCCTAGCCCACGTCGTCCGATTTTGTATTTTTTGCACGGTCACCTATTTTGTGGGGCATCTCTTCGTCAGGACCACATTTTAAGTCAGGTGATTCTTTCGCATAGATAGCATTTGACTTGCAAGCGTGCGGTCTCCTATACCGACACACACACAAACACAAAAACTGCTGCTTCCATGCTCGCAACCATAATTGCGAGAATTTTCCCTAAGACATCGCCATCGTTGAAGTCTGGTTCCATTATTGGCATATGTTGGCTGCTTCTATGTCAGGGTCTCAAATCGTCCTCACTCTGCATGGTGTGTGTGCGCAAAGATTAATTTTGAATACCCATCCTTCATTTATGTGGTCACTTTTAGTAAGTGCTGTTTTCCTTTCTTTTCTTTCCTTGAGTGGCGATGCCAGCCTGCCATGTTTGATCTGGCTGTATTTTTTATGTTTTCACGGTATTTTTCCTCTCGCGTACAGGTTTGATAGAGCAGACAGACTCCCTGTAACTATGTAGCAGGCCCGCATTGCAGCAGATAGTCTGCGTCCCAGTAAGCAACACCCACCCAAATGAGATGTTGTTACAGTAGCACAAGAGGCGCTGCTTAGATCCAGGTTCGACGTCCAGGCAGTAGTCGTCCAGTGCCCGGAAGATGCTGTAAGGGCCATATGCGAAGGCGTGATCCTGTGTTGGAAATTGTGCCCGGGAGGTTGAGAAATGGCCCGGAGCCGAGTTGTGGAAGGTTGTACCGGTTTACGTTGGAATTAACACCAATTTGGATGCTTCCCTGCTTACCACTGTCTTCATTTAGCCACGATGCCGTCATCTTCAACGTGTATGTGTGCTCGTGGGGTACATTGGGACTTATTTACGCGCAGGTATGTGGGCTCGCGAGTCCGAGCTGCCAAATAAATTTTGTGGACCCCGATGTCATGCTAACCACAAGATTGCATGCAACTTACGGTTGTTCATATTTCAAAAAGACAAAAAGTTTCGTAACAAATGGATACCCAGTTCGCCGCGAGAACACTTCCTTCCTTCCAAGGATAAATTCAGACAACAGTAGATTTGACAACCCATCTGATATCGCAAACGCTTTTCTAGATTCTTTCACACCCCACCGACCAGTTCCGCCGGAATCGCTCAACACGAATTTTCCACGTTTGCCTCATAGTTTTTTTCTTTTACCCACTTCGCCTGAAGAAGTGTATAGGGTTATTCAGAATTTGAACGACACGGGTCCGGGATTAGACAACTTTAAGCCTTCATATATCAAGTTGATTGCGCATCTCGTCTCTGGAGCATTCGCCCACATTGTAAATCTTATCTTTAAGACTGGTGTATTCCATCCGTTTTGAAAAACGCCAAGCTAACACCGGTGTTTAAGAAAGGGGACAGACTTCACATATCAAACTACCGCCCCATAGCCGTATTATCCTTCTTTAGCAAAATTATTGAAAAGCTACTTGTTCTGAGGCTCACAAGTTATATATCAAAATTTAGCATACTATCGGCGAATCAATTCGGGTTCAGGGCTGGGTATTCCACTGAACTTGCTTTAATATTTCGAACTGATAAATTTAAAGAAGCAATTGATACGGGATATCTGGTTGGTGCGCTGTTTATTGACCTGTCTAAAACTTTCGACTCTCTGAACCATACCATATTGTTTAAAAAATTAAATGCAATTGGAATTACCGGCCCTGCTCTTACCCTAATAAAAAGTTATTTAATTGATAGGAAACAAACCGTATGCATCTCTGGTACTTACTCTGAATTCAAATTAACAAACATAGGCGTACCACAGGGATCTCTTCTGGTCCTCTTTTATTTTTAATCTTTATCAATGATCTCCCGCAATGCCTTAAATTTTCAACTGATGTACTTTATGCTGACGATACCACTATCTTTACAACTGATATGAATTTAGAATCGCTAATTGTGAAGCTTGATGCTGATAGTAATAATTTAGCTGCATGGTGTCGGGAAAACATGTTAACCATTAACTCGTCCAAATCTCGATTTATTATTTTTAGATCTCAACACAAAATAATCCCGGAAAACTCTTCCATCTGCCTAAATGATACTCAACTTCTTTGCTCGGACTACGCCACTTTTTTAGGTGTTGAGCTTGATAAACATCTCAAATTCTAAAAACACATCTCTTTGTTAACTAAAAAGGTAGCATATGGAATACGAATATTAATTAAGGTTCGTCCTTATTTTGGCTTGAAGACTCTAATTTCATTGTACTAGGCTTTCATTCATAGTCACATTAGTTATTGCATATCATCGTGGGGCAATACATACCCGACGCACCTGTCCCCCTTGCAACATATCCAGAATCAAGCCATACGGATTATTACTCATAGTCATTTCCTTTGCAGTTCTTTACCGCTGCTTCGTGCACATAACATTTTATCAGTTTCTAATTTGGTAAAGTATTCTCTTTGCATCATAGTATTTAAATTCTTCAGCGGTAGGCTTCCCATCGAAATTATCACTGCTAACCAACTTCCACTTCAGAGCTGCACTCGTTTTGCCCTTCATAACAACGTTTTACTTCCTAAAGCTCAAACTAATTATGGTAAACAAGCTGTTCATTTTTCTGCTGCTTACGAATGGAACTGTTTGCCTCACTTGACAAAAAGTGCTTCGAATATTTTTTCTTTCAAAAATAGCTTACGTGCTCATCTTCAGTCAATTTTAGTTCATTTTGTTCGCGTTTATCACATGTTTTGTTTGCTTTCTTACTTTGATTGTGCAATCTCAGTTTTGTAATATGTTTGTCGGTTTCAACATAATACTGTAACCGCTGTTTGTTAAAACTTTTACTTGTTGATGCTTGTTTTATAGGAGGTCCCCCTGCAGTCATTGACTTCGGGACCTCCTCCTGTATATACCCTTTGTATGTTTTTTTTGCGATAAATAAACCACCATCTAATCGAATCGAAGGAAAAAAAGGCGCCTGGCGAGTAGTGATACGCAGTTTATTAAGTTTCACTGTGAGATCGCTGCATTTAACCAATACAAGTTTATTTATACATTGATTTACTTAAAAATTAATTCCAAATTTAATTCGTTATGCGGAACTAGACAGTGGTGCTGGAGGTTAAAATTCAAAGCAGAAGTCTTAGTTACTAGGCGGTAGTAGCTAAACCCATAAAACGAGTTTAGTTACTACCGCGAAGACAATTTTAAGGTCTGCGAGCTTCACTCCGCCGGGAAGACATCCCACTTAACCAGTCGTACGGGCAAGATGTTACTATGCGACCAGTCACTTCCCCATTGCCATGTGCACGCCGTTTCCCTGGAACAACCTCATTGGCATTTTCCGGCTTCCCCAAGTATTTGTTTACAGAGCGCAGCGCGAGAGAAGATCCGGAAGCGCAACGACTGCGCCTCGGATCAAGCGCGATGCAGAAAGCAGTACTGCAATCGGCCGAACAATTCAAACACGGATTGAAAAAAGACCAAATCAATGATTTTGTGTACTATGCGAGGTGCGTGACAAGAACTAAAAACTGACACCGACCATTTCATTTCATTTCATTTCATTTCATTTTCTTAAAGACCCTTTGCGTGGTATTACATAAGGGGTGGGTGCATAAAAAAAAACTGAGCAGAAAACAATCGCTTGTCCTACGGTGAAAGGTTATAAGTGATACTGCTTGTGAAGGTGGAAGTAATGGCACGAATGTCGCCTGAAAGCCCATTCCAGGCAGCTGCTGTGCGAGGAAAAAATAATGTAGAAAAAGTAACCGCGCGTGCACGTGGGCGTGTGACTTGAAGGGAATGACCAGTGCGTTGAGAGATGTGCGCTGCAGGGGAACAAAATAAGGTGGCATGCGCATCGACCTGTGAAAAAAAACTTATGAAATAAAGAAAGAGTAGCGATACGGCGGCGAAAGGAAAAAAGGGGTAGTTCAATTACTGCCTTTAGAGAAGATACGCTGACGTCATGGGAGTACGAACTATGGATAAACCTAGCGGCACGGTTTTGAAGAGACTCAAGGGCGTCTTGAAGATAGGCTTGTTGCGGGCGCCAGACTGGGAAAGCATTTTCCAGTTTAGTTCTTACAAGGCTTTTGCAAGCTAATAATTTTACATTTCTAGGTGCGGTACGTAGATGACGTCGCAAGAATCCTTAAGTTTTATTTGCCGATGATATGACGTTTGTGATATGCAAACCCCATGAAAGATCGTTGCCGAATGTGACTCCCAGATATTTAAATGAAGTAACTGTTTCAACTGGGAAGTTACTGATAGCATAAGGAAAAACAACTGGAGAGCGGCGGCGGGTGAAGGAACAGGCTTTGCATTTGTGAGGGTTAAGTTTCATTAGCCAACCTTCGCACTATTGTTTTACATTGTTAAGATCACTTTGTAGAGCTAATTGATCAGAAGCGTTACAAACAGTGTGGTAAATAACGCAATCATCGGCAAACATTCGGATTTTACAGGATACGTGAGTTGGGAGATCGTTAATAATATGAGAAACAAAAGCGGACCCAGAACTTACCCCTGCAGGACACTGGATGTTACCGGAACGGAAGTAGAGGTAGCATTATTAACAGAGACAGCTTGAGTGCGGTTACTTAAAAATTCACGGACCCACTTTAGGACATCGGGATGTAGGTTTAACCGGGAAAGTTTGTACAGAAGGCGTTTCAGGGGTACTTTATCGAACGCTTTCGCGAAGTCCAGAAAGATGACGTCAGTCTGCACGTTAGAATCCAAGTTTATATGCAAGTCCTGCGAAAACGTGGCTAGTTGAGTCTCGCACGAGAAACCTTTGCGAAACCCGTGCTGCGCGGATTGAAAAAGTTATTTCAATCTAGGAATTCCATGATCCGGGCGTAGATGACATGTTCGATGATTTTGCATGGGATGCTGGTTAATGATATGGGTGACTATAATTCAGTGGTGACTCTCTTATACCTGATTTGAATACTGGGGTGATATTTCCGTGTTTCCAGTCAGCAGGAAGCTTACCCGTGGAAAGAGACTGCCAGTAAATTAAGCACAAAAAGGTTACACATATGTGTTGAGTGTTCCTTGGAAATTTTGAATTTATATGTTGTCGATACTTGATGATGATAATAAGTTTGTCAATGATTGCAAAAATACCGGGTTCGACAAAATGGATTGGTGGCATGACGCTACTGACTGCAGTAGGCTGTGGCGGCGGTGGAACGTCAAAAACAGATGTAAAGGCTCTGTTAAACATATCGGTATATTTAGAGTCAGTGGCCACGTCACCTGCTTCATTGGTAAGAGTAACAGTGCACGAGTGGTTGGAATTTATGACCTGCCAAAATTTTCGAGGGTTACTAGTAAGCAATTTCGGTAAGTCGGTGTGAAAAAAAGAATGCTTAGCGTTTCGTATTGCTATTAGGTAAACTTTTCAGCAGCATAATATTGTATTCATGCATTTTCAATGTTCTGCTGCTTCACGGAGCGAAAAAGGAGTTTTTTCCTATTTTCTAATCTCTTGAGCGTTTTGGTAAACCATGGTTTTTGGGAGCTGGCACGGAAACTGAGCTTAGGGATAAATTTATTATGAATTTATTATAAGTTGTTATGAACCGAGCGAAAATGAAAATTTGATTTGAATATTGTAAGAAAATGGGTTCATTCATTATTTATAGCAGCGTAGTTTCCTTTATCATACAGTCGCGTGGTCTTTTTGGCGGTTCGTTGTTTTGGAGGAGTGATTAAAATGTCGGCTTGAATTATTTGTGGTCGCTTACTTCTGGCAAGTTGAAAACAGATGTTACGCTTTCAGGACCACTGGTTAGTATTAGGTCTAATATGCTTTCAGAGACTTGGGTTACGCGGGTTGGCTTGGTGACAACTCGAGCTAGGTTGAAATTTAGACAAACATTAACAAATTCACTCGCCTCACTGTGTAGTTCTCCGCTAACAGTTAGATTAGGCCAATCAATATTCGGGAAATTAAAGTCGCCAAACAAGATAATATGGACATTAGGGTACTTTGTTGAAAGTTTATTTAGTACAGTAATAAGCTTGCCGGAGAAATCAGGATTCCTATGTGGGGGGCCTGTAGCACACGCCAATTAAAACTGATTGTGGTACAGCTTGATATTATATTCATACCATCTACAAGTCGGACGAAAGATTCACCAAAGTTGCTGGTAAGTCCTGGCTAACAGCAATGAGCACCCCTCATCCCATCCTGTCATTCCGGTCCTTACGGAAGATCGGAAAATTTGGCAAGTCAGCCAGAACTTCCTGATCATATACGTCGCTATTAGGCCATGTTTCCGTTAATAAAAACAAGTTGCTACTGGATGACGAAGGAAGATTAAGGACGATTTCGCGTTTTGAAATGAAACTGCGAATGTTGGTGAAGATTACGGAAAGAGACACCCTAGTTTGGGGCGTTGGTTCGAGATGGCTTGATGATATCGGACGACGCAGTGATTGCTAGGTTGCTTCAATCACTGTCTGTGAGGATTTATCAACGACGTAACGTTTAGAACCGTGCACAAAGGTTTAAAGCTCAACCTAAATGCTGTAGATTTTGATTTGGCGAAAGTCACTACATGTCTTCGGCATTTCGGACGGCAAGCGAAAAATCCTCGCCAACGCTATATTAAGTGTCTTTGAATTTCTTCCCTTCGAACAAGATCGACTGTTTGACCTTAAACGAGATAAATTTTACAATTGCAGGGCGGAAATGGTCAGGCGAATGGCGTCCAAGGTGGTGTGCCCGTTCTACATGGGAAGGATGTATTTCTAGTCCAAGGTTTTCAGTGATACAACGCATGACTCTTAATCGGCTAAGGATTCTTTGCGATTGGGATCAGGAATACCATAAAATATCAGGTTATTTCGGCGTGAATGGTTTTCGCTATCATCCACGCGGGATTCAAAGTTATGATAATGCTGGGTGATTTCAGCGGTAAAAGTTTTCGTGTCATCTAGTTCTCTGCGCATGCCTGAAAGCTGACAGTAATGCGTTTTTAGGTTAGTCAGACGCTTGCAGATATAGTTGATTGCTGCGTCATATGACACTCTCTTATAGTCGGTTACGTTGAAGTTAACTCTGACGGGAATGGCCAGGCTGGATCGTAGATCGAGACATCTGGCGGCGGTACGGTGAAGTGCAGATCGGTCCAGGGGTGGCGCCAGTTGTGGGAGCCATTCACAGAGTTGTTGGGGGCGGGATACGGCGTTCGTCCGGCACAAGCAGGCAGGAAAGCCCTTAGGAGCGAGCTGCCGAGAACGGTGAGTGTCTGCATAGAGAAGATGAACGGATTAGTAGCCTGTGCTTTGGCACAGCTACCGAGCCAACCATGAATGTTGATAAAAACCAAAAAGATGTTCTGGCTCCCGTACGGCCGTACGGGAGCCGCAACGTCTTTTTGCTTTCTATTAACATTCATGGCCGGTGTCATTTTGTAATTGCCCTGCGTTTTTCCGGCCAAGCCGGCTTCCGCTCAACTCTTCATTTCATACGCGAGGTGTAATTCATCGTTTTTCTTACACACAATTGAAGCGAATGAGCTATTAATTTTGCAGCACGTATTTGCAGATGATTCCCGTGCATAAATCGTCGCGGCCCCATTAAGCCTGATATCAGCATTACTTTCCATTACATGGAGCCCACGAACAAGAAACTGAACTAACTCTTCAGCTCCCGATGTGGTGAAAGAGAAGTGGGAAATCATGCAGCTTCTTGAGGGGGCCAAGAAATGGGACAGGAACTAGTTTCATCCCCTGAAAATTCGGTGGAAAAAAAAAATATGGTAAGCGTGCGCTTGTTACTCGACAAGATACGCGAAACATCAAGAGGGAACGACTCCCCCATAATCGATATTCTATTCGAGCAGCTCAAACATACCTTTTCAAATAAATAACGAAAAAGTCATTAACCTGACTTTATGGTCTTCCCGACATTCTTTTTACGTTGTGCCCTCAGGCTTATAGGTTGAACTTCAGGTTGGAAAATATGTTCACCGTTGGAAACATCAAAAGAATTTTGACAGATGACTAGGAGAGCACTGCTTCACTTTAGAATTCCAACTACGAGGACTGGTGCATCCCTATATGTTAGGCTGCTGCACACAGCTATTCAGACGTTGAGCAACTGTGAAAGCGGGAACGATGCCCAATCAGCATCAAGTTGTAACTTGTAACTAGATTACGCACCGACGATGACCCGGTCCATTCAAATGCTTGTGATAGCGGACGCGCGAGTGCACTCGTTTTGATGTACGTTTTGCGGTGTAGCAGAAACTTTTTGGTAGATAAATTTTCCTTCAGGATGACTATGGTTGCGGACGAGCGAGCAAAGAAAGCTCCAAATAGTTCGTAAGAAGTGTGGGGGGCGCCATGGGCCCCCCGAATAAATTGTCAGGCCAGGCAGGGGACAGCAACCTGCAGCCCCCGGCATGGCGTCGGAGCCCGCCCCCCTCCCCCCTGCCCTTGTCAATTCCTATCTAGCTGAACGCTGACGTGGCAATTTTAACCTCAAATGGAATTAAATAGGAACAAAGCAAGATCGCTTCCAGTTTGCATCCCCCCCCCCCCCCCACCTTCACACTTAGATAACATCTTCACTTCCTGTCTTTGCCCCAATTCAAAAATGCCCCAATTTGCAATCCGGCCCTTACCGTCTCCTCTTCATGCAACGCGGCCGTCCACCTTGAAAGGTAAATGGTAATTCAGTTGTTCGAGTGGTTCAATTCCCTTTATCGCCCGCCGGCGACAAATCGTAAACATTTGCTTTGGTTTGTAGGGTTTAACGCGCCGACGAATGCAGGCGATGAGGCGCACCGTAATGGTGGGCTCCAGATTAATTTTGACCACCTGGGGATCTTTAACGTTTGCCGAAATCTCGTACACACGGGCGGTTTTGGTTTTCTCCTTCATCAGAAAAGCGGCCGCCGCGGCAGGAAATCGAAGAAATCTGAAACAGAGAAATATAAACGAGCCGTATGCGGTACTTTGCTACCGCGGTATTGAACATTGCTAGGGTATTTGGGGGGAGAAGGGGGGGAGGGTATTGTTTTCGCACAGAACATGCGCAAAATTCCTCCCCTTTATTCCGGATTCACCGTCGCCACTGGCGTACCAGCCTCTGACATAACAGCGGCAGCTATAGGGCCTTGAAGCATCTAGGTGTATAGTGCTCCGATGGAGGCCCGCGGGACGTGACGTAGTGGCCGTCGCGAAAACCTGCCATACGGCCCTGAGTGTCTAGTTGGATAGTATCTAGTTGCGTGTTATCGCAGCGGCGGCTCTCTCAAATGTGGAGCATAAATGGCAATCGCACTTTCTCCGCCCGCATTAGCGGCCACTTATGCAATAATTTCCGCTCCCGTCCGGCTCTCGACCGCCGGCCATAGGAGTGTTTTGATCCGGAAACTTCGTTTCATTTATGCAGGGGAAAGGCGACTGAGTGGTACGTCGTGATCATCGGCGCCGAGAGCAGACTTTTCTTGACCCTTCACATTTCAATTTGCGCGGCCTGTTGGGAGCGGTGGACAAGACGGATGTGAAGAGCTCTAGAGGTAACAACGCGCTTCGAGTGTGTGTGTGCGTAGTACGCTATATGTGTGCGTGTGTGCGTGCACAAGCGTCTTCGTTGCTTTCCGCACCTTTCTTTCCGGTGCTGTAGTGGAAGTGCAAGCATCGTGAATTAGTTGAAAGTTATTTCGGAAGCGCAGTGACTCAATTTCTGAACAGCGTGCCAGGAACTCGTTTTTCTTTTATCTTATTCAGTTCTTCAGCATTCTTTCATATTTTTCCTTCCGGTCTCATCGGTCCCAAACTTCTAAGCTTCTAGCTCACCCATTTTATTCCGTAAGTTTACGTTAAGCTGCTCGATGGTGCTTATTACACGCCAGTAAAGCCTCCAACTGCTATGCGCCTAGGTACAGGGGGCATCAAAAGAAATGCGAACAACGGAGCACATAGCCTCCGACGCATGCCGCCCCGCCCGGCTACCAAGTCAGAAACTGCGCGCATGCTTATTTCTTTGAGAGCGTTTGAGAGTGTGGCCTACATTTACGGGAAAGGCTTAATCAAGAATGGGCGCCAGTTGTTTATTTTGAGGCGCATTTTCACCTGTGTCGCCACTGACCAGGATGATCGTTGAAGGGCATCGTGCAAGCTGCAATGAGCCTGCTTGGCGCTTGGCTCCCCAATGTGCGAGATAACATGACGCTCAATGGCGACAGACCATAAAAAGACGCCTTAAAGTAAATGACCGGCGTCGCTTCTTTATCAAGCATTTCCCCTTACAGTAGGCCACACTCTCAAACGCTCTGAAAGAACTACGCATGCGATGCGCGCAGTTTAGTGAAGGTGCAGCCTGACGGTGCGGCATGCGTCAGAGGCTGTGTGCTCCGTTGTTCGCATTTCTTTTAATCCCCCCTGTACATCGCTGTGTTATTAATACTCATCACCTCGGTTACCGTTCATTCGCGCATCTGTCGCTTGCGTTGCATCCAGCCCTATTTATATTTTATTGTGCATCCTGCTATTCGCGGTTGTGGCGCGTGGTCTGCTGCATAGCTCGTTCGGTATAGCGAATATGGATGGTCACATGCTCACTACCCGCGGTTCGCTGCAACCCGACCACAGCAGCACTCCGCGCTACAGCTTTCGAGCCTCCCACTTGTATCCGGCAAGCGAAGCCACCATTGTGAATTGCACTTAAGTGCCAATCATGCCTATTGACGCAGCAGCGCCGACTCCCGTCTATATTGAAAAAGAATCAACGTCGTTGCAAATTTTGCGTAATAGTATGGCCTTTCCCATACAAAAATAGTGTACGGTAACTACAGAAAATCCTTTTTATAGTTGTCTTTAGCTATTTGGCCCAATTATCTTTAGGCGTTTCTATGGCTGTCTTTAGTGATTCGTATCGACATTCCTATGGGTGTCATTAGCTTCTTCTATAACCGGTTCCACGACTGTCTTTAGCTATCGTATAGACATTCCTATGGGTGCCTTTAGCTTCGTTGATAGCCGGTTATATGATTGTCTTTAGCAATTTGTATCGGCATTTCTAGAGCCACTAAATAAGCCACGCTTAAGAGTAACGACACTGACGCATGGCGGCAGCCATTTTGGTGCCTGACGCCAGAGTGGCCAGCTTTATTGTTCCTATTGCGGCTAACATTGACGGGCGGGATTGGTCCGGGGGCCGCTTGGCAACCACGACAGCTGTGTTTACTTTTCGAAGATTTAGAAACAGCACGCCGGTGCGATAAGGTCAGGCTCGGTTACGCTAGCGTAGCTCATTTAGTGCTCTAGGTTACGCTGAGCCACTAATTAAGCCGCGTCTTTTAAGTGGCTGTAGGTTACGCTAGGCCAGTGTCTTTCTTTCCCAGCGGGAAGCGATGCAGGCGTTTTCCACCTTCACGCCGGTTGAAACAGCTTAGTACAGAGCAGCACGGCATCGCTACTCTGTCTGGGTGGTTGAAACTCACTGTCGACGTGTTATACGGCCGCACTGTGCTTCGAAAATGACGACTTATCGAAGAACGGGTGCGCGGCAACCCAGAGGCACCAAAATGTCAGCGCCTATGGGTCTTCCCGTAGTAAACAAATGTCACATGACGCAGTTCTACCAATGTCCGCTGTCGGCGGCATAGAACAATGACAGAAAAGAGTGCCGATACTCTGAAACCTCATCTAGTGGCTCTAGGCCTTCCTATGGGTGTCTTTAGCTTCTTCTATAGCCGGTTAGACGGCTGTCTTTAGCTATTTGTATTGACATTCCTATGGATGTCTTTAGCGTCTTCTACAGCCGGTTCTGTGGTTTTCTTTAAATATTCCTATCTACATTCCTATGGGTGTCTTTACCTTCTTCTATAGCCGGTTCTATGGTTGTCTTTAGCTCTTCTTTCGATGTCGAAATGGCTATAGAAGCTAAAGACACCCATAGGAATGTCAATAGGAATCGCTAAGGAGAGCCATAGAAACGTCTATTGTTAATTCGGCAAAATAGTAAAGACAGTCATAAAAAGGATTTTCAATAGCCGACCGTACGATATGTTTGCATGGGCTGCCGAAATAGAACCAGCACAACTTGAAACACAGCGACAGCACTAGCCGCTGAGAAGTTATTAGCACGCTGACATGCCGGCATATAGCCTTGCGGACCTCTAGAACTTCTCCTGAGGCACTTAGGTTGTGTGACATAGCTGCATTCTGTAATATATTCTCCGTGAACACTTCAACGATATAGCGGGAGTAAAAGGTTGCGATTGCAAACACTTCGCCAGTTTTCATTACCAAAAGGCTAAAACACGATCATTCAAGAAAAGTAAAACCAAGGGGTTCATTCATCCAATCCATTACATACAGGGCTACTGTCTACGCTACTTCGCCGCCAATAAACAGTTGTTCACATACGCCGATCTAAATACACAGCCCACGCATTCCAACACTCTGGCTCACGGTTACTCGCTCGACAGCCACACTACGGGGCGGGACACAACGCCCGGGACACAACGAACGCCCGCCGAGACCCAAATACCCACAGGTGCTGCGTCCACAGAAAAGAGAGCACTCGGAAGTCGTTCATTACGCTCAGTACTCAATGCACAAAGCACAAAGCTGCAAGTACGGTGGCAAAAATGGAAATTCCACACTCTTAATAAAACAATGATGATGGTCGCACACAATCCAATAATAAAAAAAGCGTTTTCCAAGTCCGCTCAGTTCCTTGTAAATTTTCTCAGTTCACGAAAAAATAATTATTGTCAGATCATCGCGGCCAAATCTTCACTTCTGTGTACGTTGCAATGCCCATGTGGTGCAGGGTAGTTTGGAAACGTATTCTTGAACACCAAAAAAAGTCCTGCATTTCTTGCACTGTACAGCCTCTTCAGTTCGTAAGATCACTCACCCTGGGGCTTTGCGTACGATGAAATTCCTACCACGGTATCGCAGGTATCCATTTTCGCATGACTTGAAGTTTGAATTAATTGTAACATTGTCACCGTAAACAACCAAATTTACGACAGCGAAAAGCGACACATTTGCTTGGCGTCACACCATCTACACGAATACATTGCGGTCGAATCTTCAATTCCCAGCACCAGGCAACCCGCGTACATGAGCCGGGAGACGAAATGTGGCTGACTGAGTACATCCTCGTATAAGCAGGTCCTTCGCGCTAGCAAATAGTGCGGAGATACGTGCCCATATTTCGACCTTTTTCTAACTTGTTCGCTGGTAATTATTTTTATTTGGTAAATACAACGTCGCTTAACGTTTTGTTTCCTTCATCCGAAAAAAAACTATCCGTTCTAAGTACTCAGGGAAAATTGTCTGGCACTATCATTGCTGTGCGCACGAATACTAAGACAGTGCGGAACGTCTGACCCTTCTTTTTAACGAAAGCTTTCCTTTGCACGGCCGGGCTACAGTAGCGACGCGCAGCCCGGGTCCTTCGGTCCCCATCGCCAAAAAGTGTGCCAAACAAACGACAGAAAATAAAATAGGAAGCAGGGGTGTCCCCTCTACCTTTTCATCGCTTCCCAGAATTTCCTTTCTGTGCCTCCCTCTGTCCCGCGTGGGTCGCTCTCCCCTTTCTCAATGACTAATCTCAAAGTGGGCTCCTCGAAAGAAGGAATGCGGTTGTTCACAGCTGCCACCATATTTCTGACCGTGTCGCGAGTACCGTGAGCCGCGAAAGTCCAATCTACTTCGACGCTGAGAGGGCCGTTTTCAGAGAAGCCCGTTTTTTTACTTGACCGCGGCAGCGAAGGGCCGCAGAGGAAGAATTCGCCGAACTTAAACGTCTTGCGGTGAACGTTCATTTGCAAGCTTTGCCGACGCGCAGCATCCGAAGTTTCAACCTGAATTTGAGTGTTAATCAGTAGCTGCCTTTAATTGTATTTTTCCCGTATTGTTGGTATAATAAGTAACTGGCGTTATTGAACAAATACTTTCATATAACCGGTCGATCAACCTCATCATCGTTATCCAATCTGTGTTGTAGATGTAGCTAGGTAAATCACGAGTATGAATTTCGCGTCATAAGTCATATTGAAACCAGCGGAATAGAATTTAACGGCTGCTCGAATTGAAACTTATAGGGAAACACTTTTCTATTAGCGGCTGGAGACTTGGAGCCATGTCACTATGTAGTTAGCTAAGGAAGCTTCTATGGATGCAGGCCTGTAAATTCTGCGCCAAACGCTTTCCTAGTGCCGGCTAAATGTTGCTTAATTGTCACGCGTCTAAACGTTTACATTTACATATTGTGCTGTAGCCAGCCGCAGAACCTATTATGGCTGCCTCTCTTTTGCTTTAGGGCACATTCTCTCCAATAGCTGGCAAAAGACAGCTTGATGGTTCCAAGTATGTAGACTTAGAGCTAGGCAACGGCTTATATCCAGACAAATTAGCTTTTATGGCGTTCTTTCTTTTTTTATTAAGAATTCTTCTCAATAGCTGGCAAAAAACCGCTGAATGATTTTGAGTCTGTAGAGTTAGAGCTAAACAACGGCCCATAGCCAGCCAAAATAGCTTTGATGGCTGTCTCTCTTTAGCTTTAGAACGAATTCTTTCCTATAGCTGGCAAAACACAGCTGAATGGTTTTATGTCTGTAGACTTAAAGCTAAACAATTGTCTATAGCCAGCCAAAAGAGCTTTGTCGTGGCTAGTCTATAGAACTAAAGCCATACATATATCTTTAGCTGGCTACAGTAACCTGAATGGCTATGACTCTATAGACTAAACACACTAGGATGTTCTATAATCGTCTAAAGAGAATTGTATGGTTTACATTGTTTAGTGCAGATACATAAAAACTTTAATAGCTGGCTATAGCCTAATTTATGCCCTTTTATGGGTGACCATAGGGACCCATAGGCAGCCATAGCTCACCATAGGTTTTCATATAGACACCCATTAGCCATTTTTGTATGAGTTCTATGCACCATACGATGCTGAGTGTGGTTTCAGCCGTCTATGTCCCGAATATTCAAGGGTATGGCTTTGTCGTCCTAGCGTGAATTGCACACAGAGCCCCATTGTCTGTATTTACCTTTGGATAACCGCCACTTTGCTGAGCCACGCCGTAGGAATACGTCTTAATTAATTTTTCTGATGCTGCCCGATGCTCACCGCGTCCAGTATCTCAGTGAGCAACGCCGGTAGCTATCAGCAGGCCGCGCTACATTAATCGAAGACCACGTGTTCGCGCGTAAAGTTTTGACCTCGGCACTTGAAACTTAACAAAGCATGGGGTTGGGCGAGTTGATAAATCCCCCTCAACGTTCAATGCGTAGACCACACGAAGACGAAAGAAAGAAGACAACACAATGCGCAACGTGCCACTAACTTTGCTAGGAAGAAACGTGATTCTACACACACCAAATCACACGTCATCTTACCCTATATTCCACGACACAACTGCGGAACGTGTTCGGAACGTTCAGTCATTACAAAGTATCCCCATGTCTTAAAAAGTACACTCCTTTCTCGGTTAGCGTGAGTGAGGGCATAGTCACACATATATCACTGGAACGTATTATCGCACGTGCTTCAATAATATCCTCAGTCCGCTGGCATAGTGTTTGCCGATGATGCTGCTCTTATCAAACAGTCATACAGCCATGATCACGGCAATGGGTGGCCGAAAGTTGTGTCGCTACTCACATTGTTGGCGTGCTCACGCAATCGTTCGTTGAGGCGACGCCCAGTCTGCCCAATATACTTCTTGCTACAACTAAAAGGGATGACATAGACCGTTTCTTCCTAATAAAGCTAGTTGCAAGTTGCGCATTGCCTCGCCTTCTTTCTGCCGTCTTCGTGTAGTCTGCACATTGGACGTTCACTCTGCACGTTCTTCGTTTATTTCCACACCATTTTTAACTCAAAGCAATGACCCAGTTAGAACTCGATTTGTGTGTACCCGCAAGGCTCGAAAATTAAATCAAACAAGTCTTGCGTTCGCTCCGATTTCGCTCTAGCTTTTCTTAACCGCGCATTTCTGAGAGGTGCATAGCGAACTGGCAATTCTTCACTTCTGCAGATGTCCATCAAGCATACGTGGTGCAAGCATGCGGATGGTGCAGATATGAATTGGGTAGTCCTATGACGTCTGCCTTTGCTGAGCGCTATAATAGACAGGGTGCAATTGTACGTCGAAGTGCCCGTACAGTACGTCTTTGTTTATTCTCGAATGCCACACATTGTCTTGCTGAGTCGATCTTTTTTTTTTGTCGCTTCCCGCTGATTTCACCTCCCCTTAGGAATTTTCACTAGCTTTTGAATGTCGGTGTGTGTGTCTGGAAGCTATCGGATCACCCGCCGTGGTTGCTTAGTGGCTAAGGCGTTGTGCTGCTGAGCACGAGGGCGCGGCTTCGATCCCCGGCCACGGAGGCCACTTTTCAGGTGAAGGTAAAAAGCAAAAACCCTCGTGTGTACGACATTTCGGCGCTCATTAAAGATCCCCACGTGGTCAAAATTAATCCGGAGCCCTTCACTTCGGCGCTTCTCTTGCCCTGCTTTTCGTCGGTGCGTTAAACCCTTTAATCAATTTAAAGGGGCCCTAGCACTTACCATCGACATCTAGGAATGTATTTCGGGGTAAAGTCTGGTCCCAGCAATCCCCTCCTGCCAGAATTATGGAAATCCGTTCACTATCACCGAAGCTACACGCGATGAGAAATCGCGCGTAATCGTTCCCTCTCAACTCGACCGCGGACAACGCGACTAAGGTCCCTGTATTTACAGGGTCCTTAGTCGCGTTTAAGCCGCCCCCCTCTCTCCCGGACCGGGGGCAGGCTCCCGGCCTTCGATATATCATAGGCCGGGGAGTTTTCTCCTTTTCTCCGCAACGTGGAGGGGTCTATTTCCGGTCTGGTGCCACAAAAAAGCAGGCATGGGTGCCTGCTCGCAAGCGCGCGGTCGGGCTGGTAGGTCGTTTTTGAAACAGTGTTTGTTGTCGAGTGCTCTGGTTGAAAGGGAAGTATTAGTTCATCACTCAAACTCCACGCGCACTCAAAACACAAAATAAGCGGTAAAACTGTCCCTACAGGTTCAGGCGTAGAAGAGGTTCGTACACAGCGCCGACGACGGCGGATCGTCAGAGGAAATGCTAGAAATTAGCCGCGAAGTTGACCAGTGACAGCTGATCGGACAGCCGTGGCCTCAATGACGTCGGTAAAGCCATGCCAGGGCTTTACCGACTGAAGAGTGCGGTTAAGAAGAGTGCGGTTAGTTTTTCCGTGTCTTTCACGACGATTTGCGCGTTCACCGCTTCACGTGCACGTGTAATATTTGGCTCAGGTATTTCTGGTAGTGTGAGCTAAGCGTCGCGCAGGTTTACTTGCACTGCTCAGAGTGTTGCAGGGTCCCTTTAAGCTATCGGTTCGCTAGAGTCATAGCTCACAGCAGATTGCAATGTTTGTTTTCGGAAGTAACCTAAGTTTATGCATTTGTGTAAACACTCCGCCACACCGTTTCCAAATTTGGAATAATTTTTCGTGCCTCACTTTTTCTTTAAAAAAAAAGCAGTGTCATTTTTTGATGAAGGGACTCTGCTATACTCTATCCTTTGCGTATTTGAGCACTGTGAAAAGTGTAGTTCTGTGGAGCACGAAGCGGCACTGTGTGATTTGTTTGTCTCAGCAGATACGTTTTCCGTGTCTGTTTTGCTTTCGTGGATGTCTTTTTGAAGTGGCTATGGAATACGTTAATTGCTGCAAATGAAGGAAAGCCGGCAAATATCCGCTACAGCGCTGTAATGACGTAATTCCAGCTGTCAAAGAAAGCCAAGAGCTGGAAAGAGAAAATTCTTTTGACCGAGTTTACGAGTTATGTCATGGGCACGGAGTAGTAATTCTGATTGATTGATTGTGGGTTTAACGCGCCGACGCAACGCAGGCGATGAGGCGCGCCGTAATGGAGGGCTCCGGATTAATTTTGACCACCTGGGGATCTTTATCGTGCGCCGAAATCTCGTACACACGGGCGTTTTTGCTTTTCGCCTCCATCAGAAAAGCGGCCGCCGCGGCCGGGAATCGAACCCGCGACCTCGTGCTCAGCAGCGCAACGCCTTAGCCACTGAGCCACCGCGGCGGGTTGAGTAGTAATTCTGGCCTGAGACCTTCTAATCTAAGTGCTGGATGTGTTGGCTGAATACGTTCTGCAAGCACTTAAGATTTTTGGAAAATTTGAAGAAAGTGTCGCAGGGTAACTTAACTGCTATTTTTAAATTTTTGGGACTCTCTGCAGGTCATCGCCAGAGCATAATGCATTTTTTTTCATTATGAACAGTCCAGTTGAAATCAGCAACTTGTTCTTTTCAGCCTTGATTTGGATAAAGGGTTCCTCCAATCTGACAAAGAAAAAAAAAAACATCGACAGAGCAACTAGACCACTGCAGTATTTGACAAGAGGTAAGGAACCTTCGTAACTTCCCTAGTCTGCACAAAACCATTGCTTTGTGTTTAGTTCCGGGGTCATTTGGCGTGCCTTCTTAAGGTCACGCGTGTTAATGCTTTGCCTTCTTTGTCGAGTACCCCCCGCAGCCCCAATCGCGTACAGCCTTGCATCTCCAAAGAAATGCATACGTGGTGGAGGTAACACATTTGACCATTATAACAGCGTAAATGGAGATAACTTGTAGAGCGAAATCTTCAGAAATAAAATACAGAAGTGCTAAAGTTCGAAAAATTACAGAAATAATAGTTCCAAATAACGAAAATATTAAGGCCGGTACCACGCCTGTGAAATCTGATGGAACAGCAAAGCGGACTTGGGCACGCTGGCGGCCACCTCCTGCCGGAGAGGGTCGCTCACAGCGCCACTCGCCGAGGCATGTGCGAAATCGAAGCGGAAGCATGGAAGTTATTTCACGCATATTTGAGGGGCGGAAGTGGGCCGAATGCCCCGGTGCACGAGGCGACATCGCGCACTGGACGTCCGTCGCATCGTTTCGGGAGCACATCTGGGCCCTCGGTAGGGGTCCCGAGCTGACGAACCGGCGGTGGGCGCGTACGGTCCCTCACAATCGTGCACGGCTACCCTTTGTTCGAATACGGCAGTAGTATTTCTGCGACGTCAGTAGGCTGGCTGCCCCTTTCCGCAAAAGCGGGAATGGCTCCCAACGCCACTCGCCGCGGTATGTACGTACTCAAAGTTCAACCACGTAGCTCTAATAGTTTCAGTGCATATATGGGAGTGCGGACGTGCGTGCCCTGTCGCACTCTAGCCAAGACCGCATCCTGGATGGTCGTCGAAGCGGTGGCGCCATCCATCGGCCCAGCGGAGTACCTTCGCCTGACGTGAAGTACATCGCTTTACATTGCGTGGCCCGAAACAGCTTCGCTGTTAAAATATGCCGCTTATACATCTCCTCCCAAAAAGTGACGACACAAATAAAGAAGCCCAGAAAAGAATCAGGCGAAAGGCGAATAAAAAGTCGTGAAAGCAGACCCACAATGTAACGCCATACATTTGCATGACAATGCATGCCTGGCGGAGGTAGAACATTGTAATAGTAATAATATAGTGAATGGAGGTGTTGAGCAGTGCTGAAAAGACCAAGGAATTAAAATAGTAAATATTATATAGCAAATACTAAACTAGGAGCAATAAAATATGAAGAATTAAGAAAGGAAAAATACAGTAGGAGCAACATAGAAAAAAATTAACACGTACATATGAAGTTGCAATACCAGAAATGTGCATCTAATCCATCTATGCCGAAAAACGAACACACACAATTGTGCAGAAATTCAGAAAATTATCTACTAATGCTTAGCATTCTCACGCCGCTTCTCTTGAGTGAGTTTTTACAGACAATTTTTTTGTTTTTTCTAAATCCTGTCCGCCCAATTATCTCCATTTACGCTATTATAACGATCCGAAGTGAAACATTCGCGAAGTCTGCATTGTGGAAATGCGGGGCTTTATACGGATTGCCATTTTCTGTAATTGTTTAATTTTTTTGAATTTTTTGTTGTTCGAAAATACGCTCAACCAATTATCTCCATATACGCTGTTATAACGACTACATTTGGGATTTTTAGGAAATCTGCATTATTGTGGAAGTGCAGGGCTTTGACGGTTAGCCATTTTCTTTTTTTTATACTTTTCTTATTTTTTAAGCGTTAAAAGTTTCTTTGTACCAATTATCTCCTTGTTTATGCTAATATAAAATTATAGGTGTAACTTCTAGAAACTTTGAATTATTCTTGAAATGCAGGTAGCTATACGGTTTGCCGTTATCCGTATTTTTTCTCATATTTTTGTTACTTTTGTTAATTTTTTGGCAAAATTTTGTTTGATCAATTATCTCCATTTACACTATTACAATGACTACACGTGGAACTTTCTCGAATCTGCATTATTGCGATAATGCAGGGCATTACACGGTTCGCCATTTTCCGGAATTATTTTATATTCTTATTATTTAGGTTTTCAAAATTTCTTTCGACCAATTATCTCCGTTTGCGTTATTTGATTTCATTTGAATTCATTCAAATTGATTTCATTGTCTTTTTATCTATTTGGCATCATTCCTAGCACTCGTTGTGCGATTATGCGTTTTCACTGTCACCTATTTTGTGTCACCTCACACACCTAGTTTGGTGGTGCTCAGCTTTCGCCACGCACCGTACATTTCAATCTCCTCAGCCCCATCCCGATCCACAACAAACTGATGCACAACTATTATATGACATAGCGGTTTATTCAATCAAAAGCGGTCTGGCACGGGTTGTTTGAGCGGGTCCTCCCCCGAACGAACTGGTGTATGTGCACAAACCCTATTGCGATCCCCATGAACTGGCCCATGAATTGCAGGTTCCAAGAACTGGCCCAGTTATTGACTATTGAGAACGACCAGCATTAATTTGTTTATTTTCTCTTACCCTCCCTCCCCATTCCTTTCCCCATCGTGACCAGTGGTCATCCTTTTCTATTAAAGGTTGTCTCTCTCTCTCTTTTCGCCGGGACCACATTTCAAATCAGGTGATCCTTTCCCATAGATAACGTTTCGCTTGCAAGCCTTTGCTCTCTTATCACGACACACACACACACAAATGAAAACTGCTGCTTTCGTGCTCGCCCCAATAATTGCGATAATTTTCTCTATCACATCACCGCTTTTTATCCCTCGCACCATTATTAGCATATGGTGGTGGTGGTGGTACCAGTGACTTAACTCATACCCACTCAGGGGGATTGGCCAGGAAAGGGGCACCTTGCCGAAAGAAACTTTGTAGTTTTTGTAGGGAAAAATATTCAAATATTCGAATGGATTAGCAGTAGATGGCTAGAGATATATAAGGGAATAGATTATAGACAGAAGTAAAAAAGGTAAAAAAACGGCACTGAATGAAAATTAGGAAGTAAGAATAAGGAAGAGAGAATGGGGTGCAGATGAAGTGGGCAAAGCGCGCATAGGCTTTACTGAGGAATCCAGTAGGGCCAAGTGATATCTGGCAAGGCAGACGGCCTGATTCTAGGATGGAGTTCAACGCACGTCAAGGATCTCCGTGGCAGAATCCCAGTTCTTTTGCCCCGGATGACAAAATTAGTGTAACAGACAGTGGGAGGTGTACCCGGTTGCATGTGCCTCCTAAGTACCTTCGCCTTATAGAGGAGAACCGTTGGCGGGAGAAGGAATGGTCGATCGTTTCTGGTTCATTGCAGAGTGCGCATAACGGTGATGGGGCCAGATTAGAGCGGTGCAAGTAGTAATTTCAATTTGGCACGCAACATCGAGAGCTAGTGAGGGTGACTTCGCAAGCTCGCGACTGGCTTATGCTGCGCTTCCCAGTGTACCGGAGGTGCTCGAGCTCCGAGTCTTCGTAAACAGAATCAGGGTTTTTTCGAAGTAAGCACAGTCAGCGGAAGCGAGCCAAAGTCATGAAGTTGATGGGCGGCAGAACTCCACTACTGGACCGGCCAATGCCTTTCCCGCCAGAGCATCCCCCGATTCGTTAAGCCAGATACCTGCATGTCCAGGTACCCAAACCAAACGAAGTTCACGGAGGGAGGAAGGCGATAAAGAAGCAAGAGCTCGACGTAGGAGGTATGAAGTTGAGGAAGTAAGTGCAGAACCAGAAAAGGAATCCGTGAGAATTATTCCCGGTCTTTTAGAGGAACCAAGCTTACGAAGAGCCAAGGCTGTTGCGAGAAATTCTGCGTGGAAAAAAGTAGTAACGTCAGGCAAACGCAAGAAAAAGGCCCAATCTAGACCGGGAGAAAAAATATTCACGCCAGCCTTCTCCTTCCGGACAGAGGCATCAGTTACAATAATGGCGTGGAAAGAGAACGTTCCGGTGGTCCTGTAAGAGGCCTGTTAAAAGGTATAGAGGGAGTAAGTTGGCTGCTGCTATGTCGGATCCTGAAATCGTCCTCTTTCAGCTGTGGATGCACAACGATTAATTTTGAATACCCTTTTCGTAAGTGCTGTTTTCCTTTATTTTATTTTCTTGCGTGGCGATGCCGGCCTCCCATATTTGATCTGGCAGGATTTCTTATGTTTGCACGGTATTTTTTCTGAGAAACCTCCTGTAACTATATAGCATGCCGCATTGCAGCAGGTAGTCTGTGTCCCAGTAAGCCCCCCCCCCCCCCCCCCCCCCCCCAAATGAGGTGTTGTTACAGTAGCACAAGAACAATGGGAGGATGCCCTTCTTAGATCTAGATTCGACGTAAAGGCAGTGTCGTCCAGTGTGGGAAAGATCCTGCGAGCACCAACAGGTCCTTTGCGGCCCTCTGAAGGGACGCGGACACTGCCACGTACAAGCATTTGTTTCGTCTTAACAGAGACCACGGGCCCTATTCTTGACTTCATAAATCAAGAGTGAACTGCGAATTTTCCGGGAGTCTCTGCTGATTGGCTTTCAACTTTGGTCACGTGCTTCCAATTGACAAAGCGGTTGCGAATGCTTTCGTCATTTTGATCTTATAACTGGCACCAGTTCTGAAGTTTGCCTAATTTCTCTTTACTGAAAGCCTATAATTCTTGGCCGCGATGAAAAACTAGACTAATTACAGCAAACATGCCAACGTAGGCATGTGTTTGCTGATCAACAATACAGCTTGTACGTAAAGCAGTCTCTGTGATTGGCTGAGAAGGAGTGACGTAATATAAACAGTTGGCGGGAACGCTCACGTCACATTGGCAACTTCAGCTTGCGCAAAAGTGACGTGATACGTAAAAGCTTGAAAATGGCGGTGACCGTCGCCGTTAAGTAGGGCAAAATATTTCCCCGACATTCGGCGCAGTTTCACATAACGCGCGGTTTGAAACTGTTTTCCACCGAGAGGAATAATAGTTTTGACTGTTTCCAAGTCAGCGATCACGGAGCATACGCATAATGTGCCGCATTTTATTTTCATGTTTGCCAACAAAATAAAAATTGTTTGTTTGCCGTAACAGCAACATAAGAGGGCAGTACAAGCCTCTCCATGACAGAGAACCCAATGCATGGCAATTTCCAACACTCCTCGTAGTAAGCTGGTGTTTCACATGATCGAACTCAAGAGAAAAATAACAAAGAAGACTGACATTTTAAATGCAGAGCATTTCTGAGCCTCGCCTGTTCCTGCGTCGGACGGTGTCAACAGTTTCGCGTCCGCAGCAGGTGCGCCTCTCCTTCCCTCCTCTCTCTCAACAGCAGCTGGCGCGCGCATGCGTCGTAGTCAGCCCGTTCGCTCCGTCGCGGTCTCGGCCTAACAGGTGCGTGATAGCAGCGCGGTGGGTCGTGGAAGGGCGCGCGCTGCTTGCGCATGCGCGCTCTCCCCCCCGTACTGCTCTCCGTCTACTGCGCGCGCTGCAAATATAGCGGCTAGCGGTCGCTCGTGTTTCAGTCACTGCGTTGCTCCATCCTTCCTAGGTTGACGCTCGTGCCCACGTTTACTGGTGTCTGCTACTCCAGCATCACGGAAGAAGCGATGGAAGCAACACTGCCTTCAATCAGTACTGAGGCCCCAATGCTCTGCATTTACTCGTGTTCCCCTCGCGGGAAGGCGCGGGAATTATTTTATTCACTACTGCCAGAGTCCTTCAATGCTTCCAAAAGGCATTGAAGGACTCTGCTACTGCGCTGAAGTTGAGCTGGAGGAATGAGTGAATTGGCGGTATAGGTACGCTTCGGGGTTATCAGGCGCAGCGCTTCGCTGCCCTACCGCGTCATACAACCAATAACCACGCCCGTCTTTTGCTGTGGCCCCGCCATAAACTTGTAAAAAAAGCAGCAGACGATAGCGTGGCGGTGGTGACGGCTGAGAAGGAGATAACGCAACAAAGCTTGCATTGAAGCAGACAGCTCAACTATGCTAGTAAAAGCGATTGAAAGAAATAAACAGGAGCGGTAAAGATATTGTGTGATATTCTTTTGCTCAACGTCCGCCTTTCACTGGCTTTTGGATCAACGTTACTTGATCGCTTTATGGCGTTGACGCCAAGTTTAACCTGAAGAAATGTTTCCGTTGCCAATATCGGCTGCCGTCCTAATAATTATAATGTGCCAAGTGTTTTCACAACTTTCACTTACAATATTTGATAAATTGGTTGTGATTTTTATGAATGAAATGTAAAATTACACTGTATGTTGTCATAGCTATACGTGCATCCCGTCACTAATTACTTAGTTGTGCTTACGCAAAAAAAAAACATGTCGAATTCACTGTGAACTTGTCCAGTAGAGAATAGGACCCCACAATAAAAATTTTCATCATCACTATCATTACAACTTTTCACCATACTCGGTGCGGAAATTGGCAGTGGTCGCATAAAGGGACCATGCAACACTTCAACTTTTCTTGAAATCTTAAATGCTTGCAGAAGGTAGTCATCAACACATCCAATACTTATACTAGGGGGTCGCAAAGTACCTCAGCCACAAATTACTGCTCTGTGCACATCAGATAACGTAGAAACTTACACAAAGATTTTTTCTCCCTTTTCCGTCGCTGGCGTTCTTCGACCGCTGGAAGTACATCATTACCGCGATGTAGCCGGCTTTGCTTCAGTTGTAGCAATGAACGCATTCGATAGCCACATCAAAAAATGGCTGCGCCTAAGCTCAGCTAACCTTCGATGTGCAAAGCAAAAGCTTGGCTTCGTCTGGTTGAGTCTCGGATTCGCTTGGTTAAACTTTGATGTAGCTGTGTTGCTAACCACAGCGCTCAAAGCCGTTCGGTACCGTGCAATGCTCACAGGAGGAGGCCTGCCCTCGCTTTCATTCACGGCGAACGCGGAGTTCCTCTTCGCCGGCCGCAAGACGAGTCACGTAGCCCGAGACGACCCAGTGGCGCATGCGTGGGAGGCGGATCGGTTGGTTGGCTGCCGATAAGCTGAGCGCCTGCAACAGCGGCGGTCGCCGCCACTAGTTGAGCAGAACGACGGAAAACGGGGCCTTGTGCGCAGCGTCGAAAGCGGGCCCGGCGAATCATGCGATGTGCTTCGAGGGGTGGGTTGGAGGGGGTGTGTCTGCGGTCAAAAGGTGAACTTGCGCAGCCGCGGTGACGCTGCTGCGCGAAAGTAGTGAAGCATTGCTTTAAAAGAAAGCCGCAAAGCAAGGTAGAAATGGGAGGCGTATCTGCTGCGACGAACATAGCTTTCGCAGTGCTTGGAGATGCGAAGGAAAGAGGGAATACGTTTACCGGGAGTGTTACAGAGTCCCTTTGAATAAAATTGCCAGATTAATAACGCCTAAAGCTATTCCTATAATGCCTGGCAGACGCCACAGCAAATTACTGCTACGCATGCCTTCGAGTTGCCTCTGTGTCAATGGCCAGGAAGAGTGAGTACACCGGCACGTGCATTCCCAGAATGCCGCAGTTTCTCGTAATGCCTTTTCATAAAACACCACCCTCTCATTTCCAGAACCACCATGGCGAGCTTCGTGATGAACCTCCTGGAGGAGCTCAAGGCTCATGCCGATCCGCGAACCAAAGACTGGCCTCTCGTCGGAAACCCTACCATGGTCCTGGCTCTGATCGCAGGCTACCTGTACGTGGTTAAGGTATGGGGGCCGCGGTTTATGAGGGACCGCAAAGCCTACGACCTCAAGTACGTCATCATGGCTTACAATGCCTGCATGGTGGCCCTCAACGGTTTCTTCCTGTGGAAGTTCCTCAGCCACTCGTACCTGGGTGGCGGCTACAGCTGGATCTGCCAGGGCATCGACTTCCACGACCCTAACACGGTTGCCATCGTTAGTTACGTGTGGTGGTACCTCATGGTCCGCATTCTGGACTTTGCCGACACCCTCTTCTTCCTGCTGCGCAAGAAGTACAGCCACATCTCCTTCCTGCACGTGGTCCACCACTCTCTGGTGGTCTGGAACGGCTGGCTCTTCCTTACTTTCGGGACCGATGGCCAGGGAGCCTTGGGTTTGTGCATAAATTCCTTCATCCACGTCGTCATGTACGGCTACTACTTCCTGGCCGCCCTGGGCCCCTCGGTGCAGAAGTACCTGTGGTGGAAGCGGTACATCACACGCATGCAGATCATCCAGTTCGCGTTCTTTATCTGCTTCATCAGCGTGCCGCTCTTCAAGGACTGCGGCTACCCACGCTACCTCGTCTACCTGGCCATCGCCCAGTGTTTCTTCTTCTTGGTCCTCTTCGTCAACTTTTACCTCAGCACTTACGTGAGGACCGAACGTGGTGAGGTGCACTTTTTCTGCGGGAACTACGAAGCCACGTCCACGGCCACTGTGCCTGCAAATCACGGAGAAGCAAACAGCAATGTGAATGGACACCAAAACGGCCATAACCAAAACGGCCAATGACGCGTGACGTGAAGGTCCACGAGCAGTAGAACACCAAAAAGCGCCCAACTAAAGCAGACTGTAAGAGCACACACTCGCGTACTTGAACAGGCCTATGGGCGTTGCGGGGAAGTTGATCACGTTATTTTATTTGATGATTGTTCGTGAAGAAGTGGTATTTATGTCTGCGTGCCAGTGAACCAGCAGTTTATTGTCAGGTGGAGGCACAGAGTTCAGCCTCTCGCTCTGCATTTGTGGCAGGGAGCGGCGCCTAGTCCATTGGCGGCATCGACACCTGGTAACTTTGTAACCTTCGTCAGTGCGCGAAAAGTATGACATATCCTGGCGGGTATGGAGTGGTTACGCCGCTGATAATTGGGGAAGGTCATTTTTTTTATTACACTTCTATTCTACTTCATTTAACATTTATGGTTTCGATTCCGGAGCATCCGTGCTAGGCATATCTAGTTGGTGTCATGCCATTGGTGTTAAACGTACAAATTTCGCAGCATTCTTACCAGATGTCCGAGTTCCTCCAGTGTCATGTCCTGCTGTCATCACCTGCGTTTTTGTGTGTGTATATAGCTCACCAGTGGTCTCAGTGTGACTGCGTTTCCTACAGGAATGACCGGACGTTTCTGTACATACTTTTTGCACCATTACTTCGAGGAATACACATTGTTCTTTTTCCTCTTCCCGTTGTGTGTTCCTTACTTGTCCCAAATCTATTGTGGAGAAATTTAGAGGCCCGGGATGTCATCTGCCCAATGTCATTGGCCGTCACGCAAGTCAAATGGCGCACACCTAGTTAGGAGGATTGGTCAAGTTGTTTTAGCCGTGAAAACCAATTAGGTAAGAGAAGACATGGGAGCAGGAAAAACAATTGAGTTTGTAAGTTCAAGGTATAGAAAAAAGAAAAAGGAGTGGGAAAACCATATAAACATCAACCTGATCAGAATAGTCGTAGCACGGCAGAGGAGCTGTCGCTGCAACGAAAGAGTTGATACATCCCTTGGGCACATCCCTATGGCAGTGGCCCAGCTTCTTTGTGTCACCGAAAAAAAAAAAAAACTTGAAGAGACAATGACAGTTCTACGAGTCGCAGTCTAGCCTCCGGCAGCCTGCTCTGATGGTTGTTGTTCCTGGCTTCGCGGCGCATACCCATTTTAAGACTGTACAGAAATCTGACAATTTGAACGGTTATTGCACCCAAGTTGACTAAAACAGATAAGCGAAAGCAAATCACAGAATGAGAAAATCTTTACACAGAAAAAGAAAACCTAAACACTGAAGAAAAAAGGAAAACACAGAACACGATTAAAACACAAATGAACAGAAGATAACCACGAGTTACTCATAACGATGACACTAGGGAAGCGCTGGCAATTGCTGCTCCTCACTTCTGACAGCTTTCACGTTGAATGGAATTGGATCCATTTTTTTTTGTATAGATACGGGGGAAGAAAGGTATGCGGCAACTGCTGGCAAAAAGCATTTGAATTTTTTATTGAATATTTATCATCATTCATCCAAAACTTTATCATTGCACTGTCGAATGGTTGCCGTGGATTGGCTGTGTTATGTGCTCGCCATTCCCGCAGTTTTTTTTGGGGCATCAAATTACCGTTGGCGACAATGTCTTACAGCTGCAATCGAAATGCGCTGTTCAGAATCGATCGCCGTAGGCAACGCTCCTTTGAAATTTGGAAGACAAAAAAAAAAAAAAAACAGCGCAGATAGCGCGCTGCCCATTTTATGGGCATTCGCCTCGCTGTTGCCTGGAAAGGCACACGTCCAGTGGTGCGGCTGTATTCACTCGTTATCAGTGTCATTACTTTCCATTCGCAACTTTTTCTTTTTTTCGATACAATGACTCAGGGGCTTGGCTGATCGCCCTTATTTAACCAACACATTTGCTCATAGTGTATGCGTCTTTTGACACTCGGCTGATTTGTACTTCTGTAACTAGCACAATTAACTACTCCTGTAGGCCTCAGTACGCGTCTCTGAAAAATTTTTTAAGTCGAAGGCCAGAACGCATTCACTAGGCGGACGTTTAGTTAGTCAGCTAGATCGATGGATCCGCCACGGTACCCGCCGCGGTGGCTCAGTGGCTAAGGCGTTGCGCTGCTGAGCACGAGGTCGCGGGCTCGATTCCCGGCCGCGGCGGCCGCTTTTCTGATGGAGGCGAAAAGCAAAAACGCCGGTGTGTACGAGATTTCGGCGCACGTTAAAGATCCCCAGGTGGTCAAAATTAAACCGGAGCCCTCCACTACGGCGCGCCTCATCGCCTGCGTTGCGTCGGCGCGTTAAACCCTACAATCAATCAGATCCGCCACGGTGTAGGTGATGTCTTTTGGCAGCACGTACAGGATACTCCAAGGAGCTGTCCTGAGCCCTATATTGTTTAACAGTTCAATTATCCATCTAAAGCACGTTCTCGCTCGTGACGTCGATGCCACACTTTATGTGCTTGATGTTAGCATTTGTGTGCGGCGAGATAGCTTCGCACAACCCAAAAGAGGCTCCAGAGGGAGTTAAAAGTGCATTTCGCTACCTTGCGCCCGAACGCCTCTGGACTTTCCTGGGATAAAGGCGTTTCCGTGCTTTAATTCACAAACAGACGATTCAATAACCGTTGATACTCGGTGGTCACTGGGAACAATAAGTCCGCTTCCAAAGAGTTATTGGGAACATTCTGGATCGGAACGTCTCGTGAGCCCCGGAGTAAAAAAAAAATTGGCCGCGTATCTGCTCCTTTCGTTGCAAATGTCGTCAAAAGCCGATAGTCTTTGTGGACATTTGCAAAGGGAATGCCGCCCCCCCCCCCCCTTTGCTTTCCCGCTCACATCTCATGCTGTTCCTGTTCCGTCGCGCTCATCCCAAGGTAAACACACTAAAGGTTTGCTCAAGGCGATTTGAATTTACCGCGTTCCGCTGTTCAGGCCTTGTTCCTCGGTGTCAGCTCTGCACTACGGCAGAGACGCGCGTGAATGGAGGCGGCCGACTACAAGGTTTATAGAACCGCGTGGCCGTGTTCCATGTGCTTTCCAAGCAGAACGTGGAACGTAGCCAGTGGAACCTTTCGTTGTTGCCACGTGATTTCTCCTATGCCGCCAGGAGGTTGCGCGGGCAACAGCAGGCGGCGGTTTTCTGCAGTAGAGGTAGAATATCATTTGCTATCGAGAAACCATGGTTTCATGAAATTTTAATAAAGAAACACTGTAAATATCCCTTGTGTATTAATTTCCGGTCTTATATTTGCGTAATGCCTTGTTCATGTTCAACAAAGGTGACAAGTATGAACATATAAACCGGGCTTAGACGCTCACATTTTGCTGTGAGTATAGGACTATCGCGCAGTATACGTTTTACTTTCGCGGGGTGGCTGAATAGAATCACAGACAGACATACAGACAGACCAAAATTTCTGGGCTTAAGTAGCCCAGTAAAGACTATCGTCTTTAAAACTACATGTTCCCGTATCTCTGCAGTGGCGCAAATTACTGAATGTCTTGCTGGAGAGAGATAGAGGGAAACACTTTATTAGGCGTTCTGTGGTCTAACGGTCTGTAGTGGCGCCCAGCTTGAGCCAAGTGGCGACTTCGGTAGCTCTGTTGACCACAGTGGTTTGCGCCTCTTGGTCTGAGCTCCCCAGCACCTTCTCCCACTACTCTTCACAAGTAATTGAAGGAAACGGGTCTTTAGGACGTCCCCACAGGATGGGAGGAATGGTGGCGAGGGCGCCGCATGCAGGGCATTCTGGGGAGGGGTATAAAGAAGGGTGGATAAGGTTCAGCTTTGCGGGATTATGAAAGGTGTTCGTCTGCAGAAGACGCCACGCGTGTTCTTGGGAAAGGTCGAGTTGGATATAAGCGGGAGGGTATCTACGACGGAAGAGGCGGTAATGGGAACTAATTTCATTGTACGTGACTAGGCGGTCCCTGGCAGATCTGGCCCCGTGGTAGGGAACGCGACTGGCCCCTGCTCGGATCGTAAGCCCTCGAGCCGTATTGTGGGCAGCCTCATTTTCCTCGAGACCAAGTCGACGCGGCAGTGACTGCCAACCAATGGCACTTCTCTGCCCGACTTATGCCGACGGCTCACTGCTCTACATCCTGACTGTTCTACAGCGGCTCTCTCCAACAAGTAAAAACCAGCGTGGTGCTGCTAGAAATAATTGCCTGCGAACATGTCTGGGCCTTCCAAAGGACTCATCCTGCGCTGGTACTGTTGCTGGGGCTGGCTGGATATCTTTCCTTAGATGTTTTCTGGCTGCACAAAACGTTTCTCAGTGTTTTCGAGATATATGATGCACTCATCAAAGATTTTTACGAAATTAAACACACAGGTAAATTTCCAGGGTCGCAGAAGCCATGACCTCTTTATTTAATGTCTGCGCCCTCTCAACCACGACGAACAATGCCGCCTTCCAATTTCTCGTCTTGGACTCTCACACATGTGCACCAAATTTAACATACCTAGACTCAGCTCACAGAAAACTCCACCTGGAATTATCTTAAGTTAGCACTTGCCTATATCGGCTGCCAATATCCTCATGTGACCCATATTTTTACTGACGGCTCGCCTAAGCCTGACTGCAATTCTCTACTCTGCATGTCACCTACTTGCCAAGCTAGCGCTCTCATTCCTTCTTGAGCACGCAACACCATCTACGTTAGCCCAGCATTAGCTCATAGCATTAGCCAAGCAGTCGGCTACATTCTTCGTCCACCGCCAGCACCGTCGTTTATCTTCACAAATTCAAAGACAGAGCTACAAATCTCCGCCTTGCCAGCTGCTTCAGCGTTCACGAGCATATCTCCAGTGGCGTTATCTACTTACTCCTCTAGCCTACGCACCGGGCACTGTGTGACTCTACCGTCGATACCTGCGCTTAGTGGTATTACTTGCAACGAAATTATGTCACGGGACTTGGTGGACAATTCCCAATGGTGCCATGGCCGGCCATCAGCGGCGATGACGACGAGGAATAAACTATGGGGGGTCGCAGCCTGTGCGAGCTCTGTAATGGCCGCTATGTGAAGTGTAAATAAATACTTCACCCCATCTCATCTCTCGTCCCATCTTTGTTCTGCCGGCACGTAACATTTGGTCAGGTGCGGGGTAATCTTTATCATGGGCCTAGCTTCTCATCGCAAGGCCGTGGACGCAGCCGTCAAAGCTAAAGGAGCCGCGCCTGCAGCCTCCGCACAGCCGAGGCCGAAATTCGACGATTTTCCCCGCCCTTTCGTCCGAAATGGCTCTAGGACCTTCGACGTGCGTCGTTACCAAAGACATCGTTGTTGCGGTGCAAGGTGTCATCAAGGTTATCATCATAATCCGTGGCGACAAGTGATTCATGACTGAACATTTTTATCGCACTGCTCACCCGCATTCAATCCTCAGCTTGCCTCGGCCTCCGCTGGGACGGCCATCCTGAACCGGGAAGTTATGTCAGGGGACGTGGCGGAGAATCCCCATGGTGCCACGGCCCACCATCAACAACGATGACGACGAGGCCGAAGCTATGGGTGGGCGCAGCCTGTGCGAGCTCTGAAATGGCCGCCATGTAAATAGTGAAAATAGATCGCTTCACCCGGTCCAATCGTTCATCTTATGTTTGTCCTGCCGCAACAAAACAATATGTTTTATATCCGATTTATCGCGTTGGGCTGAACGCAGACGACTAGCGAAAATGCACTGCGTTATGGACATTGAGAATGTTAGTAGCACCTGCGATTTTCAAGCTTTCAGGGTAAAAGCTCACTGGACGGAGAGAGAACGAGAGATTAATCAGCGCCCTTCCAATCTAAAAAGCATGATGAACAGAGACGCTGGGCGCAGTGCAAGGAGCGCACGAAAGTGTTCACGTTTGTTTGGAAGTTGCGATTGAGCACACTCCGAAGATAATTAACCGGAAGGATCTTGGAAGGGCTACAGTTTCACTCCAGGGTACAAACGTGACGCTGTCCGTTTCCCTCCCGCGTGGTAGTCATCGTACTGTTTGTGAAGCACACCAACCAAACCTGCTGACCATGGAGGACGGCAGACAGGTCTCAACGAGGCGTGAGACGGCCACGTTGAAAGTGCGTGAAGCCAGCCTGCGCATGCACGACCCCCCCCCCCCCCCCTCCCCATAAGTGTACGCATAAAAATACGCAGGGTGGAGACACGCGCCGCGCGGCGAGCAGTATACACGACTCGGGGAAGAGGCGGTGCAGTGGAGAGGATAATTGGGAATAAAACCGCACTCCTTCAAGATGGCCAGGCTTCACTGTGCAACGACAATGTGGGAAAGCCAGCTTGCAAAACCAAGTTTACAAAGATTCTTTTAAAGATGGCTGCACCTTCAAACAGAAGTGCATTGCTTAGAAGACATGGTTAGGGGCAATTTACACCGTCATATATCAAATAGTAGCGGTGCTACCCAGCGATGTCCGGCTGGGTGACCATACAAATAATAAGACTAACAAGTATAACACGGGCCGAGTTATTCCTTGTCATATTTAGTTCCCCGTGTAGTTGACCCCAGTTAGGAACTCCCGCCGGCTGACGATACATTGGCTGCTACCGGAGGTGTGTGGTTACGGAAAACGGCTAGAGCTCGCGCTTTATTGGAACTATCTTGAAACAAATAATAAAGAGATAGTGGCCTCAAACGACTGCCTACCCATGCCGCTGCGGTAGAAGGGCGACGGCACCAAATGTGGGCGTGTGCAGGAGGCCCATTCTCTCCTATTTTTTCCCCCGAACAGTGGATGAAATCGTTGGGCGGCTGGAACCCCAGGTGCAGGCTGGAGTGGCTGAAGTCGTCGGGACCCTTAAGGTGGCGCCAACCGCACCCTAATCTTTTATATCAATAAAACCTATTCTCTCTATTTGCCCATGGGAAGAGTTACCTCAGCAGCTGTGTTCGATAACCATCCCTCACAGTTCTATAATAAATAATATGCGGTGTCTGGAACATGGTCCCCGAACCTGCGCGAACCCACAGCCACCTCTGCAGGATACTTAATCCCCCCCCCCTACTCAGCTACAAGCCAGCCAAGTCTGTCTGGCAAGCTCCGCACCTATTCCATCTATGTATGCACCCCACACGTTTTCCAAAAATGCCCCCATGCATCCTTCTTTACTTTATGGTTTGCATCTCTCTGTCATGCGTCGTCGTCATCATCATCATCATCATCATAATCATAATCATCATCATCGCCAGCCTATCTACGACGACTGCAGGGCGAAGGCCTCTCCCATGGATCTCCATTTATCCCGATCCTGTGCTAACTGCGACCGATTTATCCCCGAAAATTTCTTGATCTCATGTGCCCATTTAACTTCCTGCCGCCTCCTGCCACGATTGCCTTCTCTAGGGGTCCACTCTGTTAACCTTAATGACTAAGGGTTATCTTTCCTTCCCATTACATGCCCTGCCCACACCCATTTCTTCTTAATTTCTACTAATATATCCTCAACACGCGTTTGTCCCCTGACCCACTACGCTCTCTTCTTGTCCCTTAATATTACACCTATCATCTTCCGTTCAATTGCTCGCTGAGTAGTCCTCAGTTTACGTTATGCCCTCACTGAATATGCGGAATATGCCCTCACAAGTTGCGTGAAGCCATGGACTATGCATGTGAATAGTTTGCTTGTTTTGTTGCCAGCGCCTCGCCGCAGAGAGTTAATTCGTACCGTTCTGAAGGCAGGGCATTTGTTTGTCTCTTCATCACCACCATTCATTTGGCGATAGCTTTAGTGTCTCATCAAACGCGAAAGTCCCTCATCAAACGCGTCAACACGAATGGCACCAAGAAGGCTACCGCTGTATAGAGAGGAAATAAACTCGGTTCGTGGAGGATTGTAGCCCGGGTCGCCACAACAGCAGCTAGGTGGGCTAAGCACAGTGCTAACCCTGAACTCACCCCACAGAATTGTACAAGAATAAGCCGTATGCGTGGCCCATGACGGGGGAACGAGACGGACCGTACGTACGACAGATGCACGTGCACCTGTGCTCAGTGGCTCACTTGCAAACAGCTGCTCACGGTGTAGGCAAGGTGCCACGTGGATTGCTGCCAGTCCACCTATCGAGGTAGTGGTGTGGCAAAAGCCACTGTTCTTTTATACCTTTAACTCTATAGGCGCCTGTGTGGTGCCTCAGGAAACCCGCCACTCTGTCCATATCTGCTGCTCTATGTGTTGCATGTTCAGATTGTAAGAAATTGCCAAGGTGATAAAAAATAGGCTCCGATCCCCGCTGTGACGGTTGTACTGCGAAGCTGTGAACGACACCCACAACGATTGACCATGCGGCGACACTTGAATTCACACCCGTGGCACCCGCTCACTACTACAACCAATCATGCTCTTCGCCTCCTTGTCTCACTCTTCTCTTGATGAATTGAACCGAGGTTTGTCCAATGCAATCAGAATTTCCCGCCTTCGCAGTGCTCGCGCTTCGTTTGCCTGGAACAGCCGAGCGGGAGTTCTGTTCTTTTTTGCATGCTTTCATGTCGGACTTTCCGGAGCCTTACTGAGCAGTTTTGAACGCGGCGTTTCTGGCGGCCGCTTTTGACGCCTTTCGAAGGGTGAGGAGGAGGGCGACATGCTCGTCTTTGGCGTCATCTCTCTCACTGCTACCCCTCGCTCTTATTTCATGCGTCGCCGCCAAAAAAGCGCTTTCCCTGTCCCCAGACGCTTCAAACCACTGCATGTCTCCCCCGTATCCGCGCCTCGCGTTGCTTAGTCGGGATGACGACGGGCTCTCGCTCCTCTCCTCTCTGGCAATACTAGTAGTTTGTGTATCCTGGAATGTTTGCTTGGGTAGCCAGGAGTAGCCTGGGAGTTTTCTGTTGGCGCTGATAAGAAACTCTTCTTGGCTGGTTAGAGGTGTACTGCTTCGCAGTAAAATACATGAAATGTCAAAATACGAACGAACTAAATCCAACAAAGAGGCGCAAACACGATGCAGCAGGGGAGAAGTATTTGATAATCGCCAAACATTCACCTTCACAACACACGTTACTAGCCGGAAATGTTTTTTTTTCCGGCGTTGTTTACCGGGTCCGGAGGCGGCAGCGGACGCAGGAATCTGCAAGGTCCTGCCAAACATTTTGTTGTGTCGGGGCGGCGACATTTCATTTGTTGTAGTGAGAGTGGGGATTTTGCTTGCTAGTCCAGCTGTAGAAGGAGATCGTGCCGTGTTGACGGAATGCAAACTGGGTGCCGGGTCCTAGGGGAGTAAAGACCATTTAAAAGCACCGTTAAACTCCTCAATATCGTCACGAAGTCAGGGAAGAACACGGGTGGTCGTGCTTGGAGAAGTTTATTGCAGTGAACTAAAGGAACAAACGTTGGGATACCAGTCAAACAGAATCACGTTCACAGTTTGAGATTACTTTGGTGTAAAATAATGACTGCCACCTTGTGTGCCCAACAAATGTGTGTATTTCTCTTGATGCTTCCAATACCTGTGAATCGATTTCTTTCATGTATTGGGTTAAGAACATGAAGTTGACTAAATGAAGATGCATTTATTGTGTGTAGCTTTTATCTGCGTTCCGGAATACCTTTCTTCTCTGTTGACAGAAGTATTTTCTAAATATCCTAATATGCCATAAATAAATGTACCTTGGTGTCTGTACTGAAGGCGTCCAAAGCGGGTCCAACACAAGACATCGAACGCCGTTTCTTCGCATGCCGTATTATTGAATATATCTCCATTTCCATGAAGCAGCTTCATCGAACGTCATTTCGTCGAAATAGCTTCTCCAATTGGCCTAATGTTACGCCCCTATACCAGGATTTTAACTGCGGAGAACCCTCGCGCGCTGGTAGTATTGCTCCCAGAAAATATACTACCCTTTTTGTCCTAGCCTTTTGTCCGTCTCCCTTCTTCCCTTGTCCCCGACTCGGGTACAATAAAGTTGTTTACTCATTCACTCCAACCAAGATTTCGGTCTACTACCAAAATCGGACGTTTCTTTTTCGGCAACATCAAACTAAGCAACGCAAAAGCGAACGCTTGTCTGGCTGCCGAAAAGCGGAATCTTGATAAGTACCTCTCCGGGAGCCGTTTTGTTTATTTTAATTATGTTGTGCATTAGTTGCGGGGCTAAATTGCGCTGCAGAGCAGCTTGGAATTCTAGAGACAGCAAGTTTTGTTTATAGTTGGCGGCCGTCGGACAACGACAGTCGGCATGCGACAATCGGACGAGAAACTGACCGCTTGATGTAAAACGTACGTACGTACCTTCCGTCCGGACTTGTCAACGTATCCGTACTGCTTGGAGCGTATGAATGGTCAATCAAAAACCAGAGATGAAACACGACAAGTTCGATCGGTACACAGCTGCCACACAGCCAGGAAGCGGCGAGCTTTTCCTGCGATACGCTGATGCTATAATGTGACTCACAGTCCAGCAGGAAACTCAATAAACGCATCTACGGACTCAGATTCCATTCCATCACGGCACGACGATGACGCAGCGTTCTAGCAACTTAAGGTTCAAGCACGTTGTACTAAAGTCCCCTCCAGTTGTATACACGCCTGTGACAGTCTTTTCATCGCGATGGCTGACCGGCGAACTCGCCGCCGGTGGCCATGGCGATAATCGAGAGGAGGCACAGTGTTTCCTGTGTTTTTGCAAGTGGTCTATAGCCACCGGTACAGATCACAGAATAAGCGAGTAATCAACCAGCTTGGACCTTTAAACGATTGAAATAGGTTAAAAAACGCTCCCGCTACATCGGGCAGGAACTTAGAACAAAGTAAAGGCCGAATAACAACAGCGCTCTTCGAAACGCGATATACATAAACCGCGAAAAACCACAAACCTAAGCGACTCAGCCAGCGGGGTTCATTTTGAAACAAAAAAGGGAATGATCAGCTAGACAGGTGTTAAAAATTGTTCGAAAAGCCAAAGAAGACCTTCCGCAGCATAGAACACTAAGTTACGAAGGTGAAACACTCTAAATGAGTTCAGCGCTATGTCGCAACCCCTTGCCGATAGTGAGCTAGGACCACGGAAGGGGTTGGGAGTGACCCAGGTAACATTGCTAAAATTTGAATAACTCGCCAACCTCTTGGTGCACCAATAAATACAACCGCTTGATGTGACAGCCCGAGCAAGCGCTAACGAGATATGTAATCGAATTTAATGTAGAAAATACGGAAATAGAGTTTTTATATCCCTGTTGCGGTCCCAAGGCTCTCTGCCGTATGAGAGCACAGCGTTGCCTAACTTTAGCCCAGCCCTGCCAAAAGGCCACGGTGTTCAAATCAACAGTCTTTCGTCTTAGAATAGTGTTGAAATGGCGGGGAAGGACGCTAATATACCTTCAGTGGCCATTTTGGACCGTTTAGCTTCCAACTACCATTTATCATAGCTATACACTTAGCACGGCACTGCCTCACTTTTCCAGCGGCGAGAAGTCAGTGGATCTCTCAGCAGTAAGCTGTGTCCAGATTACTGCTGAGAGATCCACTGACTTCTCTCCGCTGGAAAAGTGAGGCAGTAACTTAGTCCATATGCTATGGCAGTGCCCGGCGTTACCAGAGGACGCCGAACTCATTTCAGAGGAAGAATGGGCCATGGTGCTCCACAGTGAAGACTACTACACTCAACTCCGGGCTGTACAGAAGGCCTGCGTTAGGGCGGAGGTCCCAAACCTCCCGCCACCCGCACAGGTGCGGCCCGCGTCTACTCTGGACGGTCCTCTGGGCCGCTAGGTTAGACCTTCCGGACTTAATTAATGTCTGTCTCTCTGTCTCTCACCAGTAATCTAGCGGCTCAGCTTATTCCTTCAGAATCGCGCATAAAGAAAGAATAAGCAAGAAAAACTGGCCCAATATCACTGAATGCGTACGCGCCAACGTCGTCCGCGGAAAGCTTTTCTCGTTTTCTCTCCCTTTTTCTTCTCACTCTGCGCCGTAACCATGGAGGTATGGAGTGCTGCCTGCTCCGGAAGACCATCATCCCGGATACCTAAGAGGCTACACTAGAAAGGTTCAACCATGCTAGGGAGGCTTTTAGGGACACAAACATCACTCCCTCACCAGAGAAGGATCTGGGCACCCTGGTGTAGTCGATGGCCGCCACCTCCCATGACCAACCAACTCAGCTCTCGGCCCCCAGTCCCCAGCTCCTGTAGAGTACCTGTCTACGGCGCCTGTCAGAACAGCGATATTCCGGAGGGTGCTAAGAATCTCTGGGTCCGGACAGGCCTTCATTGGAACTTGACCCTGGCAACGTTCAACGTACGCACTCTGTCTAGCGAGGGAAGCTTAGATGTACTACTAGAGGAGTGGGATATTATAGGGTGAAGGACAGAAGGACAGGAGAAGGCTTCATGGAGCTCACAAGCGGGTATATTCTGTGCTACAGAGGACCCAAGAGAAGAAAAAACACGGAGTGGAATTTTTAATACAAAGACAAAAAGCAGGAAACATGGAGGAGTTTTTCGACATGAGCGAGAAAGTCGCGGCTGTCGTGATCAAGGTAAACAAGCGACACAAGTTGAAGATAGTACAGGCCTATACGCCAACAACCAGCTATGATGATGAAGCCGTAGACAGCTTCTACGAAAGTGGGAATCAGCAATGAAGAAGGCAACAATGCAGTTTACAATTGTGATGGGAGAATTTAACTCAAAAGTCGGTATGAAGCAAATGGGAGAAAGGACAATGGGAAACTTCGGAATAGACAATCGAAACAGTCGAGTAGACATACGTTTTGGATTTGTAGAGAGAAATAACCTGAGGTTCATTAACACATCATTCTACACACGAAAGAAGAGGAAATAGACGTGGAAAAGTCCCGATGGTAGATCAAAAAGCGAAATTGACTTCATTTTAAGTCACAGCACGGGTATTGTGCAAGACGTAGAGGATCTAAGTGAGATTTGAAGCAGTGATCATAGGAAGGTTAGAAGGAAGCTAAGGCTAAATCTTGAAACAGAAAGGAGGCAACTCGTGAAAACTATGAAACCCTGCATGGAGTCAGTCAGAGCCAGATCACACGAGTTTAAAATAAGTCTTCAAAACAAATACGGGCTTCTAGACGAGCACAACGACTTCAGTGTAGAAAGGATAAATGAGAACCTAACATTGCCAATCAGGGAATCAGCAGCAGCTGTGGGAGAAGCAACATGTAGGGAACAAACTAGAAAACTAACTGAAAAAAACTCCCTCCTCCCCTCGCGGGAACCCCTGTGTAGATGCGACGCATAGGCGGAGCGGCGAAGGGACCGCGTTTTATAGCGCGCATAACGTTGAGGGGACTGCGTAAGCCGGTCCCAGTCGATGACGACGTTGGCGTACTTATAAAGCGGCGTGGACTCTAGGTGTTTGAGCCAAGCGTGGATGTTACTTCGCCGGAGAACGGCACACCGGTTATATGCGCAGCGCGCCCGTAGGAGAGGAAACCGCGGAAGAGAGAGTACTGCACATGCGCCGGCCCCAGCGCGTCTGCCGCGGCTATGACGCAGCACAATCCAACACAATCCACTTTAATCCAATCCAATCTAATCCAATCCAATCCAGGCCAAGCCAAGCCAAGCCAAGCCAAGCCAATCGAATCCAATCCAATGTCCAAAGAGAGTGGGGGTGAAGAGGAGAGGAGAGGGGGTGAGCGGCGGAGAGCGCAGCTGGCGCGGCGAGGAAAATGGGGAAGGGGCGGACAACGCCGACGACCACGTCGACGACGCCGGAGGGACAAGGCGAGTGAATCAGATGCTCTGCATCTAAAAACGAAGGAACTAATTGCCAACCGTAAGAGCCTGAGAGCGTCAAGTACAACAGATGACAGGGAACTCGCCAAACTGTGAACTCTGATTAACAGAAGTAAAAGAAACGACATTTGTGCATACAACATGGCAGTCATCGGGGAAACGCTCCAAATAGCGGAAGATTGAAAGTAATTAAGGGAAAGCTAGCCATCCGCAAAGACAGGATCTACGCACTCAGAGACGGTAACATAACGTACAACTTTTACGAGATAATAAAGTTAGCAGAACGATTTTACGACCGGCTGTATGCCAGCGACATTATACCAGGAGAAACTCTGCGGAGCACAAGCTTAACTTGGGATGCCCCATGAGTAACTAAAGAAGACGCAGGAAAGGCTCTCGAATCATGAAAAGAGGAAAAGCTGCAGGTGACGACGGCACATTGGCAGATCTTTTGAAGGGAGGAGTAGATATTGTTCTGGAGAAACTAGCTGTACTATTTTCGGAATGCTTGAAAACTCTAAAAGTGCCCATAGCCTGAAAAAACGCCAACATATGATTCTGATTCGTAAGAAGGAGACCCCCAAAGACCTAAAAAATTAGAGACCCATCAGCCTGCTTTCTGTAGTGTGCAAGCTTTTCACCAAAATTATAGTTAGCCGCATTGGTGACAGTCTGAATTTCCAACAACCCACAGGGCAGGCTGGGTTTAGGAAAGGGTACTCAACCATGGATCACATTCATGTTGTCAATCAAGTGACAGAAAAATCCGCAGAATACACTGACCGCTTTACATGACATTCATAGACTACGAGTGAGCTTTTGGTTCAGTACTCGCCGCATCCGTGCTAGAAGTTCTAAAAGACTAGGGTGTGGAAATTTAGGCTCAGGGACAATGACCTCCATGCAGAGAGGGGCGACCTTGGACATCGCTAGCTTCAATGGCAATCGAGAAAGATGAAGGAGGTCGAGTTAGCAGCCCGCGTGACTATCGGTACCGACGATGATGATGTCATCGGTGCAGCAGCGATGATATGAAAGTTTCTACATCTTCCCCCTGCCACTGAGAAGACCACTCAGTCCGCTGCTCATAGTCAGAGGCGCTGGGCTTTTTGGCTTATGATCGGTTCTTCAGCCACAGAGTGCTTAAGAGCTAATTGTTTCCGCGTCCTATCGTTGCGAACTGGAGTCCAAAACACGTGGGGATCCATATCACCGTTGTCGAGCACAACTGATCCTGTTTTAAGCTTGTCGGATGCCTTTTGAAGGTTCTTGCTGTGAGATAGAAGTTCGTGCCAGTATACCCTTTTCCGCCTCGACCACATTTCCTGCAAAGTTCCTTTTCGCCTTCCGCCTTCTCCACAGTTTTGTCCGTCTCGTAGATGTCGATCCGTCTCTAGGGTCACAGAAATGGTCGAGCCTTTCCTCGAAAACTGTAAGGTTGTCCGGAAGGTCTGCATGCTTTTTCAAGGGAAGCTTGATAACCTTGATAACCGGCCATCCTGGTCCGAGATGGGTTCGTCAAGTTCAGACATGACGGAGTCATCTCGATGAGTCGGTGCTTGGTCATAGATATCAATGCTTTTCGTCTCCAAAACACGTTCAGGAGATGGTATCACTTGACTGCTGAATGCACGTATGGAGTGCTACGCTGTCGGAGCAATGCTTTCCTCTGGGTGGGTGGTCTCTTCCCTATTCCATGCACCGAACACCCAAGGCGGGCCTCAAATACTTTGAGATCAGTCCTAAACTTTGAATGCTTTCTGTAACAACATCCCAATAAAAATGAATAAAGTCCCAATAAAGACATCCCAATAGTAGATGTCTTCAGCCCGCTCGCAGACGGGTCCTGGGTGCATGGCTCCTGTGGTCTTTGCTGTGCTTTGGGTCTTGCTGTTGTTGGTCTTCCGGGGCCGAGTTCGTCATGGCGGCCTCTCAAATGTTATTCTTCAAGCCCGGCCCTAAAGCGCCATCCCGCAACACCCCCTGCTCAGCCCTGGAACCTATCCGCCGCGGCACAAGACTGTCACGCGAGGGGAAGCAGTAGCGTGGAGGCAACCGCAGACAAGTGCGCACTTGCCCCGCTATTTTTCCTCAATCATGGATATAGCCAACAATGCCGGGGAGGGAAACCGTGACCTCGTCGATGCCTCAGCCACCACGAAACCCCAAAGTGCAAAGAGAACGCCGGCAAGATAGAGCCTCATCCCTCTGGCAAATTTTCTCGTGAAGAAGTTGCGTAAACGTATACTGACGAATTTATGCAACAGACAGGAAGCCCTGCACGACATACAAACACAGCTTCTGTTAAAACAGGGTCGTGAAAGGAGGCAGAATAAAAGTGTTAAAGGAAATAGCCTGAGTAATGTTCCGGAACTAAAAAATCGGGTTGGTCACGTGGTGTGATGCGAATAAAAGGTCGGGCTGCTCCATATTTCCGCGGCATTGCTCATGATGGCACCTTAACGACTCCTGAAGGCTTGACGTTAAGTACTGGCAAATCTGCAAGGTACCTTACCTTTTCAGCAGAAGCGACGGCTCCACTATTTCTCCGTTCTCGAAAGCAGGCACGTTCACGTTCACGGTAGGCGGCCTCTCTCTCTTGAGAGTCCTGCCGAGCCAATTCATTTGGCAAGACTCCCTAGTACCCGTGCGAACGCACGAGGGCGGCCCAGGGTGCACACACAATAGCTAGAATTTCGCATAAGGCCAGCAGGTCGCCTAAACATCTTTACGCTCTTTGGCGTTCGCCCGCCTCTTCATCGGGGGTTTCAGTGGCGTCGGGAGGGAAGGGTGCCGGTAACTTATGCTGTACTCTCATCCGCGCTGTGGGTTTCAACGTCGGACGTCGCGTTCGGCCCGAGAGATGCCTTAGAACATCGCCATCATCATAATCATCATCGTTGTCGTTGTCCGCATCCACGGCCCACGTAAGTCCTCCTTAGCTACACCGTAAAACAAAGCACGGAATCAAACATTTTTCCTTTTAACAGCAGAGCCATTTATGCTGACACAAATCCGTCCGGCGGAGAGAGAATGCTCCGAACTCATGTGAGCGCGTGCCTCGAGGCGACCGCCCGGCGTCTCCGGCGCGAGGCGCCGTGCACGACCTTCGCGCAGTGGCTTTGAAAAAAAAAAACATATATCGAGCGCACGTGAGTGCATGCCTCGCGGTGACCGCACGTCGTAGTCGAAGCTCGCGCGTGGGCTCACGCCACATGAGGAGCTCCCGCCTTCGTCTTTGTCGTCATGGTGTAACTGTCGGCGCGCAGAGGACGATGACGCCGAATCTGACAAGCGCTCCCTTCAAAATCCCCACCGGACCAGCTGACCAAGAAGTGGAGAACTACCGAGGCAAGGAAGCGCCAGAAGAGGATTTGCCCTACGCGGCTGTGCCGGCGGAAGACGACGGCGAAGGCGATGACGACGATTACTACTGAATAAAACACTGTACAAACTTTAGGGGTCGTTGCTGTACAGTGCCATCCAAAACGGTTTTGCACTGCTGCTCCCTCTCTCCTGAGATCCCCTGTCAGTGTGGGGAGAAGCTAGGCCGACCCCAGCTCTGCTGTTTCTCCAGCCTTGCACCATCAGTGCAAGCTGCGCCAATTTTCTGTAATGACGCTTGGGCCCACTATCCTAAATGCTAAGAGTCAGCGTGCCAGTAGAATAGACTGAAAGCACTTGCTAGTGCTGAATTTAAGAATAGAGGTATAGAGGTTCAGAATTGCGGCTGTACTTCCTACATGAAAATTTAACTCCTGAAAGAATAAACCTCGACGCAGATCCACGCTACCTTTCCCACCCGGGCGTTACTGACACGTACGGATCCGGTCGAAGACTCTCTTGAAAAAGAAAAGAGGGGGGAGGGAGAGAAAGGACAAATGTCACAAATTTCCCCAAGGTTGCCACGGCTCGCGGCTATCCTGACTAGGAAGGGCACCCACAACAGTATTTTCCGCCTCATTAAAACGTCTCTCTCCTCCTCCTCCAATGTTGGCAGTCCAGATGCGAAGCACATATTTCTCGATCGCATAAATATAGTAGTCACGAATAATCGTATGTCTTATTTAATTAGTGTTATACTAGTTTAGAGTTTATTTCGATCCCCGGACAAAGCGAACGAATACCCAGAAAAACACAAAACAGTCAACCGGGCGGACTTTACCGAAGCTGGGCAACTAAAGCTGCAGGTCAGTGTGTCACAGTTATCAGAGACTGTGCCTCGGGCCAAGTGCTCGGGAGAACCGGAAGCAATCAATCAAGCAAGCAAACACACACGCACACGCATACTTACACGCACACGCGCGAACGTCTCGCGTTATGAAACGTCCCACATTTCAAAGACACGTGGACAAGGTTGGCTTTGCCGCAAAGGTTATCTTGAGGGCGCAGAGAGAAATGAAAATACACGGGTCACTCGTCATACACAGCTTCGCTGTAAAAAAAAAAAAAAACACCCTCTGGGATTTTCACGATACGCTCGGCGTATTGAAAAGAACGCGGGAAGGCGAAACCCCGCTTCCATCTCGAACAGATAGTGTAAGTTTTGTGAGCTGCCTTTGCTAAACTGCATTATTTCGCTAGCATGTTCTCTAAGGTAACGGGAACGACGTTAATCATTACGGCATGGAGATAGCCCTTATGGTTAATCCGTAATAACGTACAGCACAGAGCTACACTACGGGATGTTATTTAGCGACTTGGCGTAGGTCTTCCGCTGCTTGTTGTCGTTCTTGGCTACGCACACAGCAGCCCACTGCACCTACAGCATCCCCCGCAAAGCAATCACGCTACGGATCATTGCACGTATCGTGAACAATTGACGAGGACAAAAAGAATGCACGTTGCATTGTTGAAGCTTCTCGCTGCAGGGCCTATTAGGCGGCGCAGTAAGACCGACACATTGCGGCAGTGAGCCCGGCGTGAACGACAACACCCCTGGCACGCGCCGAAAGGACTTACCGACCGACCCCGCTGCGATAAACGGCGGTGGCAGACGCTGCGAGGATATCCCGTGCGTCGGCGATGGCGCAAGGTCATCCGTGTGGACCAACCTTGGCGAATCAGTGTCGCTGGCCTCCCGAAGTCTCCGGAATCTTCCTGCGTTCCCCGGCGGCACGCCGTTGTTGGGCTGTACAACCTCTAGCTCCATCGCTTTCGATTTCAACAGTATCCTCGCACCGATGCTTGCATTAACCGTCGACGGCGTAGCAGTGCAGCCCTGTTACATTACGTGAGACGTCTTCGATGTTCACTAGCGACGCGGTTAGCCTAACATCGTCCGTGTTTGAGCAAATGGCTTCTGCTGTTTGAAACCTCGTTGGGAATGGGCCCATTCCGGACGTTTCGGTGCTTGAAACACGCACTTATATGTAGGAATGCGAAATTCTCGTACCCTCGCGGTTTAAATGTTTTCAAAACAGCGCTGTTTTTTTTTTACTTTCGTTCTTTTGTTTTGTTGCTTCGCGCTTTTCTTTCTTTTTAATAATGAACTAACGACTCAAATCTTCAATATTAAATGTTTCGGTATAATGTTTCCACGTGTGTTACCTGAACAGGCAAGCTGTCTGGGCCCGTGAATGTCTGTGGTACCGTGGGTATTCTCCACGCTCCAGCGCGAGATGTGCAACTTTGCACATTTAGCGCTGTGTCTCTAAAAAATACCATCTTCGAGGCCAACCTGACCAGATCCAACAGGTTAAACCAGAATTGTTAGCGAGGTTGTTGTTGTTGCTGAGCGCGTTTATTTCACATTTTCATACGGATATAAGGCTGTTGCAAAAAAGAAACAAAAAGTGAAACTAGAAAACACAATATAATTTGAATAAAAACTAGAAGTTATGTCGTTTGATCACTGGCTTCGGCCGTTCTGGCAGTGCGTCCGAGCTGTTCATGCCGAGAACCGGTGGAAAACAAGTTCAACTACCGCCACAACTCCATCGCGACTACTGCGGTAGGAGGTGGAGTCAGCGTGGTGCTTAATTTTTCACTTCTGTTTCACTCCATCGATAGCCGAAATGTTATTTCACAGTTCCTTCTTCGTGGGCTCCAAGTAATGCAAATTTAATGCTGAAATGAGGCTTTTAGAGGACGCGACAATTTATGCACAGGAATCAATGGCAAATACGTGCTGGAAAATAAGTAGCTTATTCGCTTCAATTGTGTGTAAGAAAAACGATGAATTACAGCTCGCGTATGAAATCAAGAGTTGAACGGAAGCCGGCTTGGTTTGACACCTCCGACCCGAGGAAGTCACTCCGATGGGCAGAACAACTAAAAAATGTGTAATTTCGAACTATTTCGGACAAATTACAAGGTTTGTAACCTAAAATATTGTATCATCAAAGAATCACGTAATGAGACAATGAAAACTACGTATTAAAGCCATATTTAGGCGCATGTCGTAGACATTTGTAACACATACCTCTACGTTATGCGTGTCGTTATGTGATACGAAGAATTTAAACACACTACGGGAGAGCCATATGACCTTCGTATGTCCCAGTATGTTTTAATGGGCTTCTAGATTATTTGCTTTTGATAACTTCACGAGGCAAGCTGAGAGCGGCCGCACTTTCCTTTGAGTACGATGATTGATTGTAGGGTTTAACGCGCCGACGCAACGCAGGCGATGAGGCGCGCCGTAGTGGAGGGTTCCGGATTAATTTTAACCACCTGGGGATCTTTAACGCGCGCCGAAATTTCGTACACACGACATTTTTGCTTTTCGCCTCCATCAGATAAGCGACCGCCGCGGCCTGGAATCGAACCCGCGGTTTCGTGCTCAGCAGCGCAACGCCTTAAGGGTGGTTTCTTCTTCGTCCGACTGAGCCCGACATGGTCCGACTGGCCCTGTCGTGCCCTGTCGGAGAGGCCCTGTCGGGCCAAGTTGGACGCCGAGACCGAATTCGCTCGGCGAGCGAATTCATCCGCCTCAGCCGTCCGGCTCGGCCACCCGACTCGAGTTGGCTCCGCCCATCGGCCTTCGCCAACATGGCGGCGGCGAGCTGCGGGGATGGTGGGCGTCGCACAACTTGATTGTGATATCAAAACGACAAGCACTTGAAGAAGTTAGGACAGACCACCGCGGTCCTGAGTCAGTACAGCGATACGCGTTTATCGTTGGTCTATTTCAAATGTTCGCGCTTTGTGTGGAGTCGAGGCAGAAAAGGCACCATGTACCAGCGTCTGCAGAGTGGTGCGCCGTGTTTTCGTTCTCTATCAAGTGTGTAGAGATACGCTCGTCGTGCTCATCGCTAGCGCGAGACGACCGATGAGTCCAATTCATCGTGGCCCGGCTCTCGCGCGCTTCGAGCTGTCAAGGTCTGTCTCCGCGCCTGGATCATCGATAACGTTCAAAATACGGTCACTGTGAGTGAAAGCAACGCGCAGTGGCGGTCAGCGCTTGTGTACAGTGCAAGTTTTCATATCAAGTGTGTACGCCATGCTGTTATCTACGTTTGATGTGTGGAAGTTCGGCTCTCGCGATCAGCCGTGTGTGGTACGTCGCAGTTCTCCCGGAGTTGAATGTGTGTCTGTGAAGCTACGGCGCCGCTAGCTCCGATACTGCAAGAAGCACATCGCATCCGAGGGTGCACATTTTAAAACTTTCCCTGTGTATATCTGCGCAGTTGGTAGCGATTTGTGGCGGTGTTTCTGCGTTTTGAAATGTGAGGGTGTTCCCAGTGCTTTGGTGCCGCTGGTGGACTGCAGCGTTCCCAAACCAGCGTCGTGAGTGCTCCGCTAGTTGGCCTATTCTAGTGGCCGCTTGATGTGGTGGCAAGTGTGCTTTGTGCAGCAACTGCAGTGCGTGTCCAGGCTGTGCTTTTTTTTTTCGCGTTCAGCACTGCCTGATTACGTGACGTGTGCTTCATGCGAGATGCTGTTTCCGTTTGGGACTAGTTTTCGTGGTCATTTCACTTGCAGCTGTTGCTTGTTTATGCCGCGTATAGGCGCTAGGTAAAGCTTCCATGCACCACTATCCGAAAAAGTACTTTTACTAATGAAGCACATGGTTATTGTAATGTAATCATACAGTCATGACATATTCCTATGAGTAGTGTTAACACACCATGTTCACGAAATGGTTTCTATCATAAACCTTTTCAAATGCCTATTTACGCTTTTGTTATAGTTGTTTGCTTTAAGCCACAACAAAGTTGGCTATGTTGTCGTCTTCCCTGAACTCTTAAAATGCCAGCACTGTCAATCCTCTGTGAACATTCTTAAAGCTGAGTCGAGGGTAATTCATGTTCCGTTCCGAGGGTAATTCATGTTCCGAGGGTAATTCATGTTCCGTGGGCGGCCCACGTGACTTCTTTTGAGAATCCGTTTTTGCTCCCAACATATCCAGTATCGTTCAGCTTGATTAAGCTCGTCGGAATGAGGGGTCCCAATTCGCTGCTTTGTTGTTTGGTTCTAGCGATAAACTTTTCAAAAACCCGAGCTGTGACTCCGATTAGCTTTAAGATTTCGCCGTAATGTTCCAGATCGATCACGCCCGACTCAGTAGGTGGCAATGTTGCCACTGGCAATGATCTTGTTTTTTTCCTTTCCCCTAGTTCGATTTCATCGTATATCGCTTTCGGAACCACTCACTCCCAATATGCATGCGGGACAAATCCACAGTGCTTTGCTCCGCTACAGTGCGTTTTTGGCCAGCTGCGTGGCTGGGATCTCGCGTGCTGGATTTTCTCTTCCCGGATAATGTCTACATACGCAGTTGTCCGCGAGGCGTTGAATTTTAGTGACTCAGTTGCATGCGAAATGCTTCCAGCGGCCAACATCTTCATGAATCCGATAGAGTGCTGTTGTTGAATCTGTCCGTAGGTAGATGTTTGATGGCTGTTGCTTGAGGGTTTCTAAAATATAGCCACACAATCGACCAGCGAGCAGGCATGCCATCAGTTCCAGTCTCGCCAGTGTAATTTCCTTGCCTGGTGCAACACTCTGTTTGCTTACCAGAGTTGTCGATCTTGTACCGTTTTCACCATCCAGGGTGAAGTAGGCAACTGCCTCATATGCCATTGGACGGGTATCAGCAGAAATGTGAAAGCAGTCCGTCCTCCCTCCATTTGTTTGCGACCTGTAGTACCGGGGTACTTGAACCTCAAAGAGATAGGGAGTCCGTCTAGCTACAACTTCCAGGCCTCCGTAATGTTGTTAGGTAGCGTGTTGAAGTCGGTTTTTACGCCACAGTTCGTGGAAAAGGACCTTGGCATGGACAATGAAGGGAGAAAGCCCCTCCCCCCTTCCTAGTGGTTCATGTTGAACCTCAGTGCAAACGGCAAGACGCAGAACGATAGCAACAGGACACACGAAGCGCTGCTTTGTCCTGTCGTTTACGCTAGGGTTCAACATGCTTCACCAACACTTCCAAGTTTTTACGCTGTGCCCTAGTGGGTCACATATCCACGTCGTTGTTTGTAGCATGGGCCAATTTGTGAATGGTTGTATGCCATGAATACAATCCATACATGGAGAGAATGTTAGGTGGTCGGCACACAGGTCCCACATATGTCGCAAAACCTTCAGCACACCCGACAAATAACAGAGATGCATGGTAGCCCGGGAGTCACGTTAAAATCACTGGCGTAGCATTTTACTGCTTTAAACATTTCAGTTGCATTTTTGCAGTGACACAAACAACCAGCAGCAGTCGTTCGATGAGTGACAGGAGGTTTGTTGACTAGCCAGTCACGTCATAAAAAAAGCTGCTAGCTAAAATACTATGGTACTTGTCTGTAAGCTTGCTGTTACAAATACTCAGAACGGTAAGCACTGTTGGAAACCCACAGGACCACCACGTATATTGTGTGAAAAGAAGTGGTCAATCACATTATGCATGGAAGGATGTATTTATTTGAAAAAGCTTCCTAATGGAGGCATGCAAGCAAGATATCGCCTGGCCCCCACAACTCATGGTTCAGAAGCCCCCACACCAAGGGGATGATTAGCGTGCACAAGTTCACTCGAGGGGGTCTGGAAAAAAACTTGTCACTCGATTATTCAGTTAACTTGAATGCTTAGTGCAAGTGAGGTTTCTCTGCATGAGAGATGAGTTTGATGACAGCCCTTGTCCTCCTCATTGATATTTCATCGCAGTTGCGCCGTTATGGCTTTTTATTTATTTGTTGAAGGGCAAGTATAGAAGGCTCACTAATTCCGTCAGAGGAATTTTACCCTGAGCAGTCTCAAAAGAAAAAGGAAAAAAAAGAAAGAGAACTCGACAGACTGGGCTGGCAGCAGTGTCTCGAATCTTGTGCATCTCCAACTCTGCAAAGCTATCGTTTTGAAGCCTCATATGCATGCAAGTAGTTCAGTCCCAAGGTATATAATAACACAGAGTTGTTACAATGCCTGATAATTTTTAAGTAAAGGAGCTTCCTTATAAGGTATTCCCACACTGATCAGTGAGTAGTATGCCTGTGCTTGTAAGTAACTTGCAGCAAGGCCCTCATTCATTGTCGACAGTGGATAGTGCTTTGATGGATCTTATCTGCGCTGTTGATCCATTCAATGACATAACATATAAGGAGAGGAGCAGGATGCACACATGAGTGCTGGCTTGATGCATTTCCGTCTTCTATTCAGTTTATCACTTCAATTTTCCACTTCATGCCTCCTTCAGTTTGTTCAATAATTGTAACTTATAAGCTTGTTTGCGAGCTGAGCAAAATAATAACGCATTCACAGTGCCTTTGTGCCATTGCACTCGTTGAAGGGCTGCTCCCGTAGAAACTAGCAGCATATTTATTTCGGTACAGTTGAATGGGTTATAGTGAACAGTACTATAGTCAAAAGTTCGACAAAAGTTCATTTGGTCAGGCATTATTTCAAGAAACGGTAAAACGAGTACAATGGTAAAAATGACAAGCAATCGAGATTGAAACGTGAAACTTGTGGCATGAAGATTATGAGAAACCCCTATACCATGAACCAGAAGGAAGGGACATTGCCGGTTATCTACTATGCATCATTACGTAACAACCTTCATGGTAAAATCTTTATTCCTTGTTCTTTTTTGCCTCATTGTAAACAAGGAACCTGTGCGGGTTTTGAAACATCTGCCGACATTTTTTACTTGGTGAGTGACTGTTTTGCTGTTTCTTCCTATAGTGAACGGGTTCAGGTGTTACAACTAGTTTGATATGTTGACTAATTCAGTACGTCTAAACCCACTTATAACGAACTCAATTTCTGCGATGCATACATTATATGGGGGCTAGTTATCCTCAATGGTAAGAATGACCTTATTGCAGACAAAGGTACATCTAGTAAACTAATTTGAACTTGAGGCTGCTGCTTAATAGCATTGATAATAGTGCTTTTGGCACTATTTTTTTCAAGTCTGCATCTTTTTTTTTAAGTCTGCATAAACTTAACTTATTGTTGTATGTAGTGTTATTCACTTAACCTTCTGTGTTTGAAGTCTGTAATACTTAGTACATTTGGTTGCATTAAACTAAGGTACTCTTTTTGTTGTGCATTTACTTGCCTAACTTTGGTCGAAAGTGCCTTCATTTCAAAAGAGAAGATCGCGTTATAAGTGGAAATTACGGAAATGAACTAGATCTTGGTAACTCATTGAGGCATCACTGCTCTTAACAAAACGTAGCCAGCTTTGTTTATAACCAAGGCTTATTAAATCATGTATCTATAAATCTCTGTGGCCTGTCTGTTTTTGTACATAGCTGTCTTGCTTTGAAATAAAATTTGATCGGCGACTTTTATTTTTCGTGTGGTATACACGCCATGTTCTGCCGTGAGTCTTCTGCAATTATGGTGAGGCCAATTTTTCTTCAGCACCTCGAGCTGCCCTTGTCAGTAATTTTTTAAAAATTTTATTGACGTGCATACTGCGAACCAGAGGCCTAAGAAGGAGGGGCATAAAGGTGTGAACAAGATCATAGATACCAGCAATTCAGGATACTACATGTGGCAGCAATGAGAAAGAACAAAAGGTTAAAATAAAGTAAACATTTTCTTCTATTTATTCAAATTAATCAAGAGATAAGTTGAGGTGTATTTTTCCAGTCGATAATACATGTGGGAAAAAAAATTTCAACCGGTGTGTAGAACAGGTGAAAGAATGAAAATGGCAATGATGAATATTATTTTGAAGTATGTCGTGGTCTTGTATCTAGGCCAAGTTTGCAGCATAACAACAGCAAACAATTTAAGGAATTAAGACTTCTTTTTTTCCTAGTACTTCAATCGCACCAGTTTGCATGAGCTCATTAACAGAATCCGTGCGACCATATCGTGCGACCATAGTTAGAATACTGAACAATTAAAGAAATGTAAGATGCAAAAACTTTCTCCTTGACTAATATTTGAATCCCGTAAGCTTACATGATCTCACAAAAAGAATTTGTGCAATTATATTTTGAATAAATAAAGTCAACAGCCTTTCTTAGAGCCTTTTCAACCAATTCGATATTATTTCCTCTATAGGCGTCTGAGACTGTGCAGGCATACTGAAGTTTCTATCAAATCAAAGAAGGGTACAAAAGTAATCTAACTTTTGTTGGAGTATCGGTGAGTTTGTGCTTTATAAAACTGACTTAACGACAAGATGAGGAAACATTGGTTTTTATATGTGACTTCAGCTCAAGTTGCTAGTTTATGCAATAGCTAGACGAGTACATTTCTGAGCTTCGGGCAAGTTTTCCTGAAAAAGGGTAAAAAAGTGTGAGTGGATTATTTTTGTTGACGATATGAAGGGAGACTGCAGTCATCCGGTTTTAACCTTGTAGCCCACTCACGACTCCAAGAGGGGATATTATAAGAAATAGTGAAATTGCCAGTATATAGCGAAATCTGTCTAGGCTCATTTAGAATGGAAATAATTCATTACAGAAAATTTAAAGGAAAGACCAAGGGCACTACCATGGGGACCATTAGAAGTAGGAGGAGAGTGTCAGCTATTCACTCCAATCCGATGAACAAGCAGTAACCCAGGATGCAAGAAAGGAGCGGGGAGGGTGGGAGGCAGGATGTGAATTCATTTTTTGAAATTAATTTGGCCAGACGGCTGGTACCCCCAGTAAGTGCAGGTGGTGGGACTGGCCTGCTCCTGTGAGGGATAAAAACAACTTCCATTCTGCTGTATGAATCGCTCATGCGTTCTGGTATATGGCCACCATATGCAGACGTGTACGGATGCCTGTTTTTACAAACCCCGGACCAGGTTCGAAGCCTGTGCTAATTTGCAAACAAAATCTGTATTGTCGGAATCAGCATAATTAACTAACCAAATGTACTGGAAACATGCAGGAAAGCGTTAAATGTGCCTAGCTGTGTTTTCTGTAGAAGTTATTTACTAAGTAAAACTGTTGACCGGGATGGGAGCCTTCGTACAGTCGTCCAGAAAAGGTCATCTTATTGTAGAACACAAAGATCAAAGCCGGCATCGCCAAAAAAAAAGAAAACACTGCGCCCCGGTCGGTGGAACTATTTCGGTTTTTCCAGTTACTAAATACGATCGCTGGCTGCCGTAGTTCCACAGGCGTGTAATCACAAAATGAGCTACGTCAATATGTGTTTAACAAATGCGGACATGATGTTAAGGTAACAAATATATGCTGCCGATATTCCCATACCAAAATTTTGTACCCTGCGTCGCAGAATTTAAAATACCAGCGCTCATTGCAGTTGACGAAAGAAGCGCTAACATTTGCCGCAACGACGCAAATAGACAGCCCGTGCGCACCGTATCAGAATGCGATGCGCCGAACGATGGAGAGCTTGTTTCTGCGTAATCATATAGCGCTGCTACGTACGTGGACGCATGTTACATCGCTGGGAGAGCGGTTATGCTTCAAAGAACAGTCTTGCCGCATGAGATTAGGAAAAACGGGAAGAATATTATATTTTTCGCCGTCGCCGCTTCATAACCCTAGCCAGAGTGACCCTGTCCGAGCCAAGCTGCAGCATCGCCGGGCATGCACCGGTTTATGGGAAGCTCTCCTATGCGCTTGCGTCTACATAAACATTACGGCTGCTGGCTGATTACGTCTAGCGAGATCAACATTCGCGCCATGCTGAGGGAAATAAACTCAGATTTTCTCAAATTACCACAATAGCTGTTTGAGCGTAAACAAAAAAGTACTATAAGGTCGGACGAACCAATCACGATATTCGATTCATGTGACGTGTTTGGCCCGACACTGCTGTCGGGGTCCTGCTCCCGAACGCAAAAGAAAACGGCCGCCCGACACAAACTCGCGTGTCGGACCAACAAGCCGGACCCGACATGTCGGATCCGACTTGCCGGACGAAGAAGAAACCACCCTTTAGCTACTGAGCTCCTTTGAGTACGGCTGAGGTGATGGGCTCAGAAATGTTTCATCTCGTTGTACTTTTTTTTTGTTGCTGCCTTTCCCTTGTTTTGTATTTGTTTTTTCTATTTCACTTCCGCCTGTGTTCTTGTTTTGTACTTTTTCTGACAAATTATGACTGCACATCCTAGGAAAACACCAATCTGCGATACTATCACTGCTGCAGGGCGTTGCCACACAAGCCTACTGAAGGTGGCTTAAGGTTGCCCGCGACTATGTTGCTACATTTATGAGCTAAATAAGCCTCATCTTCCAATTAAAAAATTTTTCTCCTCACCAGATCGCGCCCCAGACCATGCAAACCCGAACAGAAGAACGGCCCCTTCCAACCCTATACGTGTTCTTCCCTCTCGGTTCGACCTCCGATGAAGGTCGACGCTCCGTAACGTAACTACGGAGCGTCGCGCAAGCCTCTGAAACGGCCTCGAGTGTCTGGTTTTATATTATGTATCTAGTTGGCATTGATGGTAAAGGCGGATCTCTCTAATCTGGAGCACAAAAAGCGATCTCACTTTCTCCGCCCGCGTCAGTAGCCGCTCAGGCAACGAGTTCTGCAACCTCGCGGCCCTCCACCGGCGGTCGCGGAATAAACCCGCAGACTCTCTTCAGCGGTTGGTAAGGCAGCACGATCGTCAGTGGCCTGTGCGGAGTTTCTTTTTACATCGCCATAATTTGTGCGTACTGTCGGATCAGACACCCAGAGGTGAGAGAGAGAGAAAAGACTTTATTGAATGTTCGCCTGCAGGAGGGACGAGCAAAGGCTCCGCAGAGCCAGCCCGTCTCTCGACGCTGCCTAGGGCGTCCTCGAAGCATTGCCCCGCAGGCGTCCGCCAGTTCGGCGCGCGAGGGGCCTTCGGGGATGTCCCCTCGAGGCCTCCGTCGGCGCCTCCCCGGGCTTCTGCCTGGCGAGAGCCGCCTCGAGCTGCTGGACGGCTTGCAGCTGCTCCGTCAGGTCCGACGATGCAACCGCTCGTGCGATGGGATCCGGCAGCCGCCCCTGTGGCGCGGCCGCTTCCGTTGGGTAGCGAGAACAGTCCCATAGGATGTGGGTCAGAGTTGCTCTGGCACTCGCGCACACACTGCACACGTCACTTTCATAAACGTCTGGGCACACGTGGCGCGCGAGCGCCGGCGTGATTACCGATCTGGTCTGCAGCTGCCGGAAGAGCACTGCCTGCGCCCTCGTCAGTCCCGGGTGGGGTTGCGGCATAGTCCGACGTTTGAGCCGATACCAGCGCAGGACCTCGGCATACTCGACGAGGGGCTCCTGCTGTTCGATGTCCTGGCAGCCGTCATCGCCTTGCGGTTCTCCGTCCCTCGGTGCCGCTGAGCCGGGGGGGATCCCGGTGGTGGTGGAGGGGGCCACCGGGCGAGCCGCCGCGCGGTTGGTGAGCGCGCGCGCGGCGGCGTCCGCCGTCTCGTTGCGGTTGGGGTGGCCGCTGCCGTTGTTGCTGCTGCCTGCTTCCCGCGTGTCCGTGTGCGCCGGGAACCACCTCAGGTGGGTGGCCGGCACCGAGTCTCTCACTGCACTACACTGCACCACGCGCACTGCACTGGTACACACTCTGTTGCGGGTGAAGTTCATGATGGCCGAGCGGGAGTCGCTCAGTATCGTTGTGCATTGCGGGTCTGTTAGCGCGAGCGCGATCGCGACTTCTTCCGCGTGCCGCGCGGACGGCGCGCGGACGCTGCACGCACTGTGCACTTCGCCGTTAGTGGCTTTCACAACCACCGCAGCGTAGGTGTTGGGTCTGTCCGGGTATCTGGCCGCGTCCACGAACAGGGCGCCGGTGTCGTCGGCGTATGTTTCCGTGAGGACCCTGGCCCGGGCGGCCCGGCGTTCTTGGTTTCGCTCCGGATTCACGTTCCGAGGTAGCGGGGGGATCTTCAGTCTTCGCAAGGTTTCGGCCGGCAGGCTTCGCGAGTCGGCCGCCGCAGCCGCCCGTTCCCCGAGTCCCAGCCGTTCGAGGATGTGACGGCCGGTCTTCGTGGTCGAGAGGCGCTCGAGCTGGGCCGTGCGCTGGGCCTCGCCGATCTCCTCTAGGGTGTTGTGAATGCCGAGCTCCAGTAGCCGCTCGGTACTGGCGCTGTTCAGGAGGCCCAGCGCTGCCTTGTAGGTCTTCCGTATGGCTGCATTTATCCTGTCTCGTTCTTGCGTCTTCCAGAAATGGAACGCCCCCACGTATGCCACGTGGCTGATGGCGAATGATTGGACTAGCCTCAGCAGGCTCGCCTCCTTCATCCCGTTGTGCCTTGTCGCCACTCGCTTGATGAGGCGGGTGGCGGCTCCGAGCTTTGTGATCGTTCGGTCGACCGTGGCACCATTGTACCGGTTCCCCTCGATGATCATGCCGAGTACCCGGAGCGCCTTCACTTTGGGTATGATCGTGCCGTCTTTCGTCCGCACCGTGATTGCTGCGGAGTCTTCTTCCGCCCTCTTGCGGTACGCGCCTGGCGGGGGGATGATCAGTAGTTCGGAATTCTGTGGGGAGCACGCGAGGCCAGTGTCCCCCAGGTGATCTTCGATAGCTTCCACCGCCGTCTGCAGAGTCGACTCGATGTGGCCGTCGCTGCCCCCGGGGACCCACAGGGTGATGTCGTCCGCGTAGATGGTGTAGCGGACCTGCGGGATCTCCGAGAGCCGGTTGGCCACCCCGATCATGACGATGTTGAACAGCAACGGCGAGATCACCGAGCCTTGGGGGGTCCCGACGCTGCCCGTCTTTTTCAGCGGTAGTTCCAGGTCTCCGGCCTGGATCATTACGGTCCTCTCCGATAAGAAGTCCCGGATGTAGTTGTACGTTCTCCTGCCCATGCCCAGCCGCGAGACCTGCGCCAAGATGGCGGAGTGGCGCACCTTGTCGAAGGCGCTCTGTAGGTCGAGGCCCAGCACCGCCCTGTTGTCGCGGGTGGGGGCGGACACTTCGAGTATCTCGTGTTGCAGCAGTATCATCGCGTCCTGGGTGCTGAGCCTCTCCCGAAACCCCAGCATGGTGTCTGGGTAGAGCCCTTCCGTTTCCAAGTAGCGTTGCCATCTATTCATTAGCACGTGCTCCAAGACCTTCCCTACGCACGAGGTGAGGGAGATCGGGCGCAGGTTCTCGATGCCGGGTGGCTTACCGGGCTTCGGGATCAGGACCGTCTTGGCCGTTTTCCACTGTCGGGGCAGCGTGCCCGCGTGCCAGCAGCGGTTGAAGTAGTCCGTGAGGGCCGCAACGGCTCCGTCGCTTAGGTTCCTGAGGGCTTTGTTGGTTACCCGGTCTGGGCCCGCCGCAGACCTGCAGTTGAGGGTCTGCAGCACTGCCCGCACTTCCCATTCTTCGATGCTGCGATCCAGGGCCGGATTGTCCGCTCCCCGGTATTCGCCGTGCCTCTCGCTCGCAGTGCTTGGCAGGTAGCGCGCGTTTATGCGCTTACTTGTTTCTGCCTTCCCCAACGTCTTGACGGTCGTGTGCATTACTTGGGCCAGCCGGTGCTGCTGATAACCTCGGGTCCTCGTTTCGTCCAGAAGGTGCCGTAGCAGGTTCCACGTCCTCCCCTTGTGTAGCTGGCCGTCCGCCTCGTTGCACACGGCATGCCACCTCTGGGCGCATAGCTCCCGACTGTATTTCTCGATGGCCCGTCCGAGCAGGGCCACCCTCTTGCGTAGCCGGCGGTTCGTGCGCTGCTGTTTCCATCGCCGCTGCAGCGATTGCCTCGCCTCTAGCATGTGAGCCAGGCGGCTGTCCACCTGCGCCACGCCCTCGTCCGTTTCCACTTCGGTGGTCGCGTCCGAGGTCGCGCGCACGATGGCTTCCGCCCATTCCCCGATGTCTGTGATCGTTGCCGTCCGCTGTGGTCCTTCCAGATCCAGCCGGAAACGGTCCCAGTCCGTGATCTTGTGTTTGCGTCGGGGTTCCGCGGCAATCGGTATGGACGCAGGCAGGTCGACTTCGATGATGTAATGGTCGCTGCCCAGGTTCCGTCCCGTGTTCCGCCACTTCACCCCTCGCTTGGCTGTATCCGCCGTCCGGACAAATGTCAGGTCCGGGTTCGTGTCTCGCGTGGTGGACGTTCCTACCCGAGTGGGGGCCGCTGGGTCCGTGTAGAGGGAGAAGCCCGCGTCCGCCGCATCGTCCAGGAGGTCTCTTCCTTTTACCGTTGTCCTGCCGTACCCGAGCTCCTTGTGCGGGGCATTAAAATCCCCGCAGACCATGACCGTGCCTTTCGGTGCCGAACGTATCGCCTTGTGCAAAAGGGCGCGGAATTTCTGCTGACGGTGCGCCGGATTGCTGTAGGTATTGACCAGGAGAAAGGATTCTTTCCTCTTCCTGCCGATCACCACCTCGGTCGCGCAATGCTCAATGGTGCTGCGTCCAAGGAAGTTCTCGTGCTTGACGAAAGTGAGCCCCTTCCGCACGAACGTGCACACTCCCTGCCCAGCTCCTTTGCCGCATTTCCTTGCGCTCGGGGGGCTCGCGTGCGCTCGGTAGCCGGGGAGGGATGGCGCGTTCTCGGTGTGTGTCTCCTGGATCATTATTACGTCCGGCGCCCGGTCGGCGCCTTGCAGATATTGTTGCAGTACCGCCTTTCTGCACTGGAACCCGTTGGCGTTCCAGTGCCAGATCCTTAGGCCTGAGCTTGCTGTTGTTGGGGTCCGGGCCATATTGATGTCTGTGGTTGGGCCGGCGGGTCGCGGTTGTCCTCGTCATCATTCCGTCCGAGCTTCTTGTATAGGAATTCTTGCATCTTCTGTAGTGTTACTTCCACTGCTTCGAGCCGGTCCTCTGTCGCTGTGAAGCGCGTGTTCATCCGGTGCTCGAGGGCGTTTACTCGCTTCTCGAGCTTGTCTTGCTTCTCCGTGTAGCGGCGAAGGCGAACGGCGTCACCTATTCCGCTTCTGGACTGGGGTTCGGGCGTGTCGTCCCTCGATCGGGGGTCCGCTGCATTTCCTTCCTCTTCCTCGTCCTCCAACATGTCGGTTTCCAGGGGTTGTGGGTTGACGGGCCTGTCCCGGGGCTGCTGGGCCGGTCTTTCCGGCTTCGTTGTCGCCGGTGGCCGTTGTTGTTGTCGTTGTGGTGGTGGGGGCGGCGGAGGGGTCCGCACTCGCGGTTGCTGCCGTGCTGGCTGGGCTTGCGCTTGCGGGGGCGCTTGCTGCCGCTGTTGCTGTTGGTTGTTCAGGAGTCGGATGACTTCCTTGAGCTGTTGGTTCAGTCGAGCGTTTTCGGCCTTGAGTGTCGTGATTTCCTCACGAAGAGCCTTCATCGCCTCTGGTCGCTGTGTCGATTTCTCCCGTTCCCTTCGCGGGGTCTTGGATCTTGCCCGAGTTGCGGGTGCACTGACAATATCGGTCCACGCTACCCGTTCTCGCGAGTGCGATGCGACCGGTCTTCTCCGGCTGTCGCTTCTTCCACTTCTGCCTCTGCTGGCGGAGCGAATCCTTGCGGAGCGCGAGCCGCTGGAGGCGGAGCGCCGCCGCCGCGAGCAGCTGCGGCTGCGCCCTCGCTGTTGCTGATGGCTCAGCCGCGGGAAGGTGGCATCGTCTTTTCTGGGAATTCTTTCTCTTTGTGGTGACGTCACTTTTCTGCGGTCCCACTGCCGCTTCTTTACCAAATATGGCGTCTTGTACTTGTTCGTACACCCCGGCGAGCTGGTCGGGTGGGGCCCTCCGCACAGCTTGCAACGTGGCGTACATTCGTTGTCGTGATTCGCGCCCGGGTTGGCCTTCCCGCACGCGAAGCACACGCGCGCGTTCGGCTGTGGGCACACGTCTGTGCGGTGGCCGATCTTGCCGCACTGCCTGCAGACCTCGTGGTGCTGTCTGTAGAGGCTGCACCTCACTAGGACGGCACCGTATTTGACTGTTGTGGGGACCTTTGTGCCCTGGAACAGGACGATCACCGCGGTCGAATTGCCGATTCTGTGCGCATCGACTGCCGTGGGGTTGCGGTTGTTCACTACGTTGGCCTTGATTTCCTCCGGGGTATCTTCGGTGGAGATGTTTCGAATTACCCCCTTCGCGGTGCCGTCCGGGGCCGCGTGATACGCGCTGACCTCGTGGGTTTTCCCCCCGATGTTGAGTGCGCGAAGCTGAGCGTATCTCACCGCCCGCTGCTCGTCCGGGGTGCTCACTACTATTATGTTCTGCATGACGTTTGCGCAAATGGTATCTTGCATGGCCTCTTCTCTCGTGGTCCCCGTTGCCGCCATTACCGCGGCCATCAGTACTGGTGCCTCGACGCGGCCAGTGTGCAGGCCGCCACGTGGCCTCACGATGACCTTGTGCTCGCTTCTCGGGATGTTTGCTGGCATGCGGGCCGCCTTCGTTAGGGTTGCGTTAACTCGTCTGGCGAATTGCGCTCGGTTGGTAGTGGGTTTGGACACCTTGACGGCGGACTCACCGGTGGTTGATTGCTGCGGAGCCTCTCGTTGCTGCGGCGCCCGTCTCTTCGGAACTACCCAGCCGGCGGTGTCCCCCGCCGAGAGTTCCTCGCCGTGTACAGCGACGGCAGTTCGGCCGGCGAAACGGTCGAGCTGTATTTGTAGCGTTGGATCCTCCCTCTCTTCTTGGTCGTGCTCGGAGCCCGTGTCCATAGCAGTTGCCATGTCCTCTGGCCCGGTGGCGACGGAGTCGTCCGGCGTTAGGCCTAGCGGCCGCGGGCCGGCGCGGCCGGTGGCCGTACTCGAGCTAGGCCTAAATTAGGCTTAGCCCGGAGTCCACGCTGGCGCACAGAGAATCGCCCGTAAATCGAGAAAGTCGCGTACCACTTGTCCGAAAATGGTATCGGTCGGGTCCGCAAGTGGTACCGGTCACGTTGGTAGCAATTAATCCGAGCTACCGGATAATTAGCACAGCGAAAATCGATGAAAAGCGGGAGCCCACATGAGGTGCTGCAGCGCCGAAGCTTCACACCCAGAGGTAACGGCAGAGAGTTAACGACGCCATTTGAGTGTGCGTGCGTGTGCGTGGGAGCGTGTTGATTGATTGCTCCTCTTTTCGTTTTTCGCACGCAGTAAAATTTTTGCTATGCCGCAATACGTTGCACAGAATTTTAACACAGTCAATTTCTGAGAAACGTGCATGCACGTCGTTTTCGGGGCGGCTTGTTTGATTTTGAGCTGGCTTGAGTTTCGGGGAGAACTGAGTACTGCGGGACATTTACATCTCGTATCTTCCAAACTGTTCTATTGCCTTTTCATAACGCGCCGCACCTTGGCGGCGTTCGTGATGAACATCGCGGACGAGCACAAGGCCCATGCCGATCCGCGAGCCAAGGACTTCCCGCTCATCGGGGGATACGTGCCATTAACTTTGAGGACAGCATCATCATCATCATCAAACGTGGTGAGGTGCACTTTTTCTTCGGGAACTATGAGGCCACTTCTGCGGCTACAGTGCCCGCAGAGGCCAGAAAGGTCTACGATAAGGTTAATGGTCACAACAACGGTCATTGTTTCTGTGTAAAATGTTAAGAGTAAACGAAGTAGTAGAGTGAAACAGTGCTGTACGGTTAGGAACGAGGAGACACGAACGGATGCCTTCGAGGAGTAGGAGTTTGTAGCTCTGTGCTTGTGAGAGGTCGCAGCGTAAACTTTATTTTGGTTTTGGGTTTGTGTAGTACATTTGTATTTCTGGTATAGGCTACGCGGTTCATTCGTGTGAGAAAGGATTGAAGGGTTAGTAGCTGGCATTGCATGCTCAAGCATTGTCATTTTTAATGTTGTTTCTTTGTATGACGTTTTTGCATTTTGTATGTTAATTGTTATATAGCGGTAATAAAGTGATTTTGTGCTTGTGGAGTAAGCTACAAAGTACTTAAGTGCTAAACTCTATTTAGGACTTATAGCGTGTGTATTCTTAAGTAGTTGTATTTTAGTTTTGGTTTGTGTGCCTCCCGTATTGTAATGTGTGGGAAATGTTACCATGCGACGTGAAAGTGTGGAGGTGGTATTGGTGACTGAACATGTAATGCGTGCGTACGAACTGAGCGCCCACCGATACCATCTGACGAACTTCTCACCGGAAGTGTTTCTTCTCAAAAACACTTCCTCCGATGGGGGCACATGTGAGGAGGCGCTTGTCGCAGCGCTTATAGGTGAAGAACGGGAAGCGCTCGGGCGTGGCCGACAAGGATCACGAGGGGAAGAAGGAAGAGAAAGAGGAGGAAGTGGAAACGAGGTGGCAAGCGGGAGGAAGGAGGAACGCGGACCTGGGCGCGATCGTCCAGGAGACTCAGAGCCGAGCCACATTTCTCTCCTGGCCTTGTAGACTGGAAACGCCATCTCTGCGGTGTCCTCACCACGACCTTCTTCCGGTACCTGTGAGCGCACGGGAAACAGCACCGTGTCATCATTTAAAAGTGAAGTGGGAGAAGACGGTGTTGGCACGGAGAGTAGGAGAAACGCGGTTCGGGGAGCGACCTGCCGGACGCGAACGTTCCGGGAACCTCTGCTCCGTTGACGTCGAGACAACTTCCAACCGAGACTGGGTACGGAACACCCGGCCCGAAGCCGACGTGTCGTCTATCGGCCGCAGCACCGGCCTCGACAAGAACACCGCAGCAGCGCACCGAGCCCTGCGCACGGAGCCAGCTCACCGACAGGGACCCCCACGGGAGCGCGAACTCTTTTGAGGGAAGGACTTCTATGTAGGACAGCCACCCTTGACTTGATTAGGTTACTGTTTATTTATCTATTTTGTTATTATTTGTCCCGTGAGTATACGTTGTCCTTGTCTGACGCCAACCACCTTGCTTCTTCTCCGCCAGTTAGACTTAACCCTCCTCATCCACAGAACAACCAGCTTCACAACGGCCCTGCCGTACCTTGGCATGTTTCTCGGCATCACTTTAAAAGGGGGGGGGGGCATGAAGACAAAATACAAGTTTGGTTTACTAGAAAGCGCATTTTACCGATAACATTAACGCCAATTTATTCGCAAGCTGCAAACAAATAATGGCGATATTAAAGAAAACAAATGAAGCAGTGGCGACTCCCCGGCCACTTTCCCGCGATTTCTCGACGAGGTCACGCAGAATCTCGTTCGTGTGATTGGCGGCCACTGACGTAAGCCACCTCCAAGAAACATGTCTTCGTGATCGCAGTGGGGCCTCTAGTTTCGCGTTTGATCTCGTTGCTTGAATGCTAACCTGCAGTTGATACACTGATAACTGCGTTTCAGTGCCGTCAAAAAATTACGTCCCTGCTGCCCTTATTACGTCACCGAAGCGCGACATATGAAATCTTTTCGATATGTCTTGCGGTGATTTTCGATTAAAAAAACGTCTTTCGTGGCTGGCATGCACAATCTTAACAAAAAAGCTCGTAAAAGGGTAGTAACGGCTGTATTTACTAACTCCTTACGCAGTTTACTACCCCCCAGAACGGTAGGTAGGTCCTGTCACTGAGTGGGGAACCTAGACCGTGCACTTAGTAACCGCTGCTGGTTTGATACTAACATTCACTGAAGTAACAAATTCTATGAATAATTGAACATAATAACTACAGCTCTTTTTCCACACCAAATCACGATTAAAAAGTTTTTGCAAATCCACATGCTGTCTTGTATATTCTCACATTAAAATGCATAATTCTAAAATTGTCGCTAAAATATTTGATTTTGACGACAGGCCCACCGACTTTCTTAGGGGACTTTCCGCTGCTGGCTATAAAAGCAAGAAGAGCAGATGTATTTCTAAGGATGATACTCGCTCTCGTGCATCCCGTTGGCTTTCTTGCTTAATTCAGTTGTTGATTGTCCGCGTATGATATGTGCGTGATGAATGTGTCTATGTCACGCTGCGCACTCAGCAGATCTACATTGTTACGCGTATCTTTTTACTAGGTCATGTATGACCAGTTAGTAAACGCAACTAAGTACCTAGTCAATACTGGGACAAGTAACTGGTTAGTGTTCTGTTAGTAAGTGCGCCGACCAAATCTAGTTTTGTTTTCGTTTTTTTTTTCAAAATTACAAAGGTTTTATTTTGTCTTAATTTCCTACATAGGTTTCGTAGCATCATTGTGCTTGTAAGCCCCCAGCAGCTGCCGTGCGAGCGCGCCCCTACTGGAAAGATAATTGCGCGACTTCCTGCTCTCTCTTTCAGCAATACTTGTTTTGGCTTGCGAAGCATTTTTTGTTCTAACACTGATGCAGGAGATTATCAACCGTTTATGCAAAGGCGATGGTAATCGCAAGGCACTTTTACGGACCGCATACCACACCCGATCAGCCCTGAGGAGGTCACCTTGATATCTACTTAGCCATTTAATTGTTGAAGTCCTTAAAATGGAAGGTCACTTTTGCAAACATTCAATGCACGACCCCGATCACTTTCATTGCCCATCTTACGTTAGTTCCGTGAAAGACGATGTGAAGGGAAACATAGGGACATTTTTATTTTCTATATTTCTATACAGGAATCCTCAAGACGACATATAGCTATGCTTTCTTCGAAAGTAGACAGTTAGAAACTAACTGCAGTTACGGTACGCCAGAAACGAGGTTTCCATTAGAGTGGATTCCTCATTGAAAACGGCATATTTGGAAGTCTGCAAGCGGCCGCGATTGCAACGCGGCAAAACGCAGAGCAAAGCGACTACCGGCAGAGATAACACCGGCAATGCTTGACACGTGCTTGAAGGACCCGATCACCTTGAAGAGAAACGGACTGTGTTATGGCACGCACCTGCGATCCGTTACGAAAGCGTGCAATGCCAATACAAGTGAAGGCGAAAGCACGAGATCGCCGCCGATAGGCCTTCTCGAACCGTCAGATAAGGGGTATTAGGTAACGCAAACTTCAAGGAACACGGAGCCCGCGAGCGTGTCTTTCCAACGTATTCGCTTTCTTTTCGCGGCCTATTAATGGTAACTCGCCTATGCCGCTGAGTCCCACGCGCCGAGAAAACAGATTTTAGATCTTCAGAGATGTAAAGGCTGAAAATGGAAAGCTCCTCGTTCCGGCAAGTTTAAGGCAGGCGGTACGTTGGCCTAGCCTTGCTCTCGGCGCTGCTGCTGAGCGCTTTGAGGTCTCCTTTCGCTTTCTCAGTTGCAATTTACGATGCTACATCGCAAGGTATACAGATGTATAGATATGTATGGCTAAATATCTTAACCTGGCAAGGTCACTTGTTCCGCTTCCAGGTGCCGGCATATTACTACGAGGTAACTTGGTCGGAGTATTAGTCCGAACAGCAATCGACTCCACTTAACCTACTCAGCTAAAGTCTCATGGGTCCTCTGACCCTGAAATTGGCTAATCTATCGCCTCGCGTCTTTGGATTATGTCATGAAAACACACGCATATGCTAAAATCGCATGATTATTTCCGGGGTGGTGAGAAGGCAACGAATGGATCAAGAGAACCTCAATGTGAAGAATTAAACAGGATAATAAGACGGCTGCTGCACTGCTGTCCTTTCCGCGTTACTAATTAGTGATGCGTTTTTCTTTCTTCTTCAGATAAAATGTCTTGTTTACCGCTCCGCACGAAAACGTAACCTCTAAGCAGATGGATACGGACATAGTTGCGCTACCCGGAGGTTTTTACTGCTGAAAGTGTCTCGTGCTAAAGCTAGTTCATAATTTTTTTCCTCCTAAAGTGTTCGGCGCCTCGAAGACTGGAGAGCGAATGAGGAAAAGAAAGCAGTGGCCACTTATAGAAGCGGGCACTATAGGTGGTATTCGTTGAAAAGTTTAGCGGTCAATTTCTTCGCTTGGCAACACTGGAAACGGCCACAGATATGGCCGATGCGCCAGAGACACGGCGCGGCTTGGGCCACTGCGCCCGCACGCCGAAGGAAAAAAAAACACCGGCGTGCGTCATCTGCTCCGTTCTAATCCGATTCTAAACGGTGGCGTCAACAGAGATGTTATTAATCGCACTCACAGTGAACTCGACGCAATACTTTGCGTTCGATGAGGTAGAGTTTTTGGAGGTTGGAGGATGTTTGATTGGAGGTTGGAGGATGTTTGATTCGCTTGATTGGAGGATGTTTGCGAGATCCATCGTGTTTAGGAAGTGAGCACGTTTACGCGGTTGTAATCTTCCGTCCTAGACTCGCTCGCCACAGCGGGAGACGGAAGGGAGAGCACGGCATACAGGCACTTGCTGATCTCATCTCCCAGAAATTCAAACGGATACCACGCACCATACTCTCTTCGTGCTAGCTCATCCGCATTACGCACTCATCTGCGCGCCAAAAGCGCTACAGCCGATATAAAGAACTTTCCCAGGGCTAAAAAAAGAGGTTCTGGCACACAGAAGACCTGTCTTGTAGATCCACTCTCACATTCTCACATCTAATCCCAGTAAATTTAAGAAGAGAAATTGTATAGGTCTTATTCTTTTGCGGTCGAGGTATGGGGCAAATTTATGTTTCGTGATTCTTCTGTTTGTCGTGAACATCAATGTTTACGTTTCGTATTCACTCTTATGGTCTCACTCGAAATTGGCACTCTACACGACATGAAACGGACAGAAATGAAAATTTTGTCACGGATGTTTCGTGTTTTCATTTTTTCTTTATCGTATACATATATGTGTAATAGCTTAGTGTTCCTATTGCATGTTGTAACACATCTGGATACATTTGTATCGAACAGCCCCTAGCCACGTAGTCGCACTGCCAGATCCGGCCTAAGGAATCTTTTATTTGGTAGAGATGGCTAGCAGCGTTGCGAGATTTTTTTTGTTTTGTTTTGTTTTTTCTGCCTACAGGCCATTCTGGATCCGCGTCGATCTTTGTATTCCCGTTTTGCGCTCAGAGCTCTTGCGTCAAACTTAGCGCGCGACGTCCCTAGTGTGACCAGCTCCGTCCGCTTTGTTTCCTAATGATTAGTGTTGGCACTTTACCGTTCTCGATGCTCTCGCGGCTATTGTGCAATCGCGCAGAAGGGGGCCTCCACGGATTATACCCCTCCTTGCCGTGAGGTTAGGCGGTTCGAATTCAAGGGAACCCTCACATTTGGACGGCGCACGCCATTTCGGAAAACAAGACAAACGGTGTCAAAGAGTAAGAACGAGCCACTTTCCTTTGTGAATGTTTTCCCCTTTTTTGTAGCTGGTCGTTACGCAAGAACCCCCCGACAGCAGAATTCCGGTTGGCGGTATGGTGGGACATTTTCCGTACTCAACGGTAATTAATATTTCCAGTTCCTCTCGGAGAATGGAAGCTCAACTATACTCGCGTCACGACATTGCACAATATGTTGTGGCCGCTGTTTTCTTTTTGGCTCTACCGGCTATTTCGGGGAGCTAAGCCAGCTGTTACTTTCCTTGTTGGTCATAAACACTGGTAAAGCTGCAGGGTGCGTCACTATTGTGACGTCGTAGATTCGGCGTCAATTTTCAACCACATTTCGCACAATCGTTTGACAGTCGTGAACTTAGAATTCCATGCTTGGTAGGAAAACGGTTGAAGATCATCCAATCAAAGAAAAGAATACGCGTAAAAATAAAAGAGCGCCATTTGTACAAACAGCCGTGCAACTCTGCAGGCGAGAATTGCGGATGGAAGAAGGAATTTTGTAGTGGGGTTTATTTTCATAGAAGTCGGCTTCCTCTTCGTTTGTCCCTTCAGTTTTGGTCACACCGGAGCTTTGAAAGTACACAAAACTAAATTGATAGTTTAAACAAATGAAAGAGAATCATGGCACCCATAGCGTTATCACGCGAGTGGGGGATGCGGCGAGAGCTGGATACCGGGTATCGCTATGCAAAACTCCCACAACGCTGTTTTATATCACTTCCATTTCCACCCATCACGCGCTGAACCACATGTATAGCTGCGCGAACATCGACAAACAGGGATTTTATATCAACACTGCAAGCTTAACTTTAGTTTTATGGAGCTGTCGTTTAAATGCCAGAGCAGCCTCGTTAACTTGTATATGCCGAAGCCTGTCTCTAAGTTCCGCTACGGAGGGGATCCGGTGGGGACGTTTAACTATCAAAGTTCGCCAAGAAAGTCTGGAAAGCCCGTGAGTTGCCTTCTTCCCTTTGAGCTCGCCATGGTGCCGCGAAAGCTGCCTACATTTGTTTTCATGCCCGGCCACTGCTTTATTTTCAAGTGCTTTGATCCCCAGCCGGAGCCGCAGGACACTTTATGAGGGAAAAAATATGAAGTAGCTTTAGCACGAGACACTTTCAGGAGTGAAAACGTCCGGATAGCAAAACTATGTCCGTTTACATCTGCTTAGAGGTTACGTGCTCGTGCAGAGCGGTAAACAAGACATTTTATCTGAAGAAAAAACGTAAACGAATCACTAGTTAGAAACGCGGAAAGGACGACAGTGCAGTTGCCGTCTTATCATTCTGTTTAATTCTTCACACTGCGGTTCTCTTGACCCAGTCGTCGCCTTCCCGCCAGATACACTTCCAGATACACTTCCAGATACTCCACCAGATACACTTCTAGTAAATATAAATAGCCCAGAAAGCGAAGGAGAACACAGTCGCCCAGATAGCCGAATTGGTAAGGCATTCGAGATCTAATCGAAAGGCGTGGGTTCGGTCCCCACTCTGGGCGCGTGTTTTTCTTTCTTTCTTTCTTCCTTATATTTAAAAAAAAATCTTAACTTCATTAACCGTAGTAAAAAATAGAGCCTAACCACACCCCTATGCCTCCTTTGGCGTTGTAGACTGCCGACCTATGTTTCTGTATTTCCTCAACGAGCCCCTCATTTCCTTACTATATTATTCTGCGAAAGCCTAGCGGGGGTCTCGGTTCTGGCAGCCTTGATGCCTAGGTAGCATAAGAGGGCTTCCCGCCAGTTACCCGCTCATGACAGGCTGTAGACGTTTGAGTCACGCCCCGGGGGTTGAAAAGAAGGTGCCCTTCTCCCCGTGTAGTCAGAGTGGCGCTGGCTACCACCCTCAAGCGTCAGATACACTTCTAGTAAATATAAATAGCCCAGAAAGTGAAGGAGAACACAGTCGCCCAGATAGCCGAATTGGTAAGGCATTCGAGATCTAATCGAAAGGCGTGGGTTCGGTCCCCACTCTGGGCGCGTGTTTTTCTTTCTTTCTTTCTTCCTTATATTAAAAAAAAATCTTAACTTCATTAACCGTAGTAAAAAATAGAGCCTAACCACACCCCTATGCCTCCTTTGGCGTTGTAGACTGCCGACCTATGTTTCTGTATATATATATATATATATATATATATATATATATATATATATATATATATATATATATATATATATATATATATATATATATATATATATATATATATATATATATGTATATATATATAGATATATATATATAGATATATATATATATATATATCGAATCAGAATAGGAAATGAGGGGCTCGTAGAAATAACACAGAAATAAGGGTTGGCAGTCAAGAAAACCTCGGAAAGTAAAGGGGAGGTTGTGGTAGGTCATTGAAACAGATAAAGAATTTGGAACGAAAGAAAGAAAGCGGAGAAAAAATGCCCGCCAGGTGGGATCTGAACCCATGACCTCACACACAACCTCCCCTTTGCTTTCCGAGGTTTTCTTGACTGCCAACCCTTATTTCTGTGTTATTTCTACGAGCGCCTCATTTCCTATTCTGATTCGCTACATGCATAGCGAGGGCCTCTGTTCTGGCAGTCTTGTTGCCATAGGGAGCTCAAGAGGGTTCAACGCTGGTTGACCACTCTCGACATGTCGTAGACACTCGAGTCACGGCGCGGGGATTAAAAAGAAGGTCCCCTTCACCCCGAGAAGTCAGAGTGGCGCTGGCTACCACTCCCAAGCACAGGAAAAAAAATTCCCCGCATTTCCCCGAGGGGAAGAATGTGAAAGTGCGAATGCACGAGTTGAATTTGCGTGGTTCGGTAATGTTCGCGAAAGAGAGATCACACACACACACACAACTACAAAGAAAGAAAGATGCATTTATTCACAGACACCTATTTGTGTTGTCATTGTACTTGATTGCTAGAGCGGATCTCAGCTTTGAAATTTCGTGTCAGTACTCCTTTAAGCGGGTGCATTAGCCCTTCTCACGCCCGATTCCTGGCCAATCCCCCACGTGGGTATGTGCCATGTCAGCAGGAACAACAACAAGAATGAGCCATGGGGACGCGGCCAGGCAGCGCGCTCCCATCTCCCCCCGTTGCTAGGGAAGACGAGGAGCGCGCGCACCCGCAGCTGTTGCTATGCGGACTACGGCGGCGGACGATTCAGGCTCGCTTAAGAAGTGCATTCGCACTTAAAATTACATTGACATAAATACCCAGGAAAGCGGGGCGGAAAATCGCCCCGCCGGTAGCGTAGTGGTTATCGCACCAGACCGGTATTCTGGAGGTCGTGGGTTCGGACCCCACCTGGCGGGCATTTTTTCTCCGCTTTCTTTCTTCCGTTCCAAATTCTTTATCTGTTTCAATGACCTACCACAACCTCCCCTTTGCTTTCCGAGGTTTTCTTGACGGCCAACCCTTATTTCTGTGTTATATATATATATATATATATATATATTTATATATATATATATATATATATTTATATATATATATATATATATATATATATATATATATATATATATATATATATATATATATATATATATATATATAGACAGATTTGGTGGTCTGATTCGCTAATGTCGCATGCCAGTTCTCTCTCCCAACCTTTGGGTTTTCTAGGCAGGCCCACACCTTGTGGTAGGCGGTATACGGTATATCTCATTGCGGTGTGAGCAGGTGGGGATGGTTGAATCGGTCGTAAGTATATTATGACATGTCATCTCTATTGGCCACCCTTTCTTATTGGCGATATGGTAATCGTGGCTAGGATTCGTGTACTGGCAGCCAATCGAGAACAGCCCAATCAGCCGTGACCAACTCACGGCCTATTTTATCGCCATTGGCCAATACCCATTCATTGGGCATCTCACTATTGCAAGCACAATTCGAAATAGGTTATCGGAGGCTACGAAACTCTGTGTTTTATGAAACAACCGTGACACTTTGGCTATGTTGCAGCGAAGCGTCACCAGGAGAGTACTGCTTTGGCATTCAAAGCACGTAGTCAGACTTGAGAATACCTTGAAAGCCGTGTTCCGTATTCTCAGTCCATAGTGGTTAAGTCATTTGCCTGTCACTACGTGTCGTGTGTTCGATTCTCGTTCCTGCCATCGACCACAGCACTTGTCGTCCTTGGCCAATCCCTTTGAATAGGTATGTGAACAGGCTGAAGACAATTCCGAAAGCCATTCTGACATGCGACAAATCTGCATTATGGAAGCTTCGTGGAACCAGCATGGCGTACACGAGACTTAGCAGTTAAGTATCGCCAGGCCAATACATAATCCTTTAAGTGTTCCTCAAAAGCCGGGTATCGTGTGGCGTACTTGCAGAATAGCGGTGAAGGCGCTTTCTGTCATCGCGCGTACCTGTGCTCGGTTCTCGTTCCTCTTACAGGTTTTATTCTTAATTGTTTGAATGCATGTCCCATTGTCGGGCTACGCGCTGCTCAAACCACCTAGTTTCTCTAACCTAATGGGGCACAGAGTGATTTCGCATTAACAAATAAAAATCGGTTCATCGTTTTATATGATATATGAGCATTCAGAGAAAACCCACTGCTCTTTAAATTCGTTCGTTTTATTCTCTTGGCACTAAGAACAGACAGTTTGTTTCGCTCAGGCGCCAAGGGTAAAGCTGCAGCGTCGTTTGGTTAGTGTGACGAGCTTTCGGTACGAGTGCGCGAAAGAAATGGCACCGTAACGCTGGAGCACGCTCAGCGCTGTTTACATGTTACGCGCCGTTTGTCGGCGGGATGTCACCGCGGGCCACACGCCAACAAAGAGAAGGGGAAAATGCGTGCACATCGCGGTCTCTTTCCCAACGAGAAAACTTCTGCCCGGAACGCGGGGGACCGAGACAACCTTGGCGACAAGCACTCCCTACCACAGTGAAGAATTATTTTGACAACCCTCGGACTCAAGGCCACCCTACGTGAACCAAAAATAGTGCTTAATCAGGCCTTTTTCTTCTTCCGTAAACTTTTCCGTCTGCTTTTTGACACCTATAACGTTTTAGATACAAGCGCCCATCACCGCCAAAGAAATAAAATCTGCAGTTGTGAGCAAAAATTTAAAGATATGATGGCGATTTCATTGATTTTCTTCCCAGCAGGCAGCCCGTGATAAAATGGGCGCTTCTTTCTGTGGGGCACCTTAGGAGTAAACTTACCACTCAGGCGCACACAAAAGTTTCTCTGCAGCAAGAGGAACGACAAATTTTTGAAGTCGGCACATTTAGATTCCGCCCGTGGTTTAAGGCTGTACGTAGTAAGGAATATTGGGGCAGCTGAGGAGCTACGCCGAGCCGGAGTGCAGAACATAGGAGAGTCCGGTGGCAGGATTCTGAAACATTTTTTGCCGGATAATATGGGGATATAGTGTACGCGAACTCGGTGCAAGCGGTGTTGCGGTCACTTAGCTTCCACGTGCATAACAACGCATTTTCATAATCATCAGCACGACTTTTTTTTAACCAGAATGAAGGCACGGGTCATCATACCTCCTACGTTTGTAAACAGCCTGACGAATAGTGGCAGCCCGATTATACTCATCACGAGTTTGCGATGTCTGAGAACTAGGAAGAAAGACAGTGATTTTTCACCTCGTGAAGAGAGGGGTCAAGTCACTCACTAGAACAGTGACTTGACATCCCGCTAATGACGTGCGTAGTCGTGGTAGATAAAGAGGAACAGAGTCATGTCGTCAACGCTTGCACGTGTTTGGACGATTGATGAGAGAGGAGAGAGAGAGAGAGAATGTTTACGTACAGATGAATGCACCCATCCTAATATTGTAGGAATTTGCAATTTCCTTCCAAAAAGAATTAACACCGATTTGTGCCGGGAAGCCGTATATGGTGAGTTTGGCAATATTTTTTTGTGTTAACGTGTGAACAGCCAGCTCACAACACAGAATCAGGCATGTACCCTACACTTGTGGTGACTAGCTAAGAATTAATAAATGCTCCGCGCACAATGCTAGGGATGCCAGTCTCCTTCAGTCCAAACTCTTCGGAAATGAACTCGGTGAACCACTTCGTGTATGGTTTGGAGACATTGGGGTCACCGACGGAAATATAGCCCCCGACCAGGGCTGCGCGATTTCTCGCCAAACTGGCCACTCATTGGGGCGGCCGTGGCGACTGAAATTTTAGTGTGGAGGTTTAACTACTTCCTGGCTCCTTTGAGCAATGGTGATTTTATACATTTCCTCGCTCTTCCAACTCTTAAGGCCCCAGAAAAGAAACCGCATTCTCCCCGTTGCCTCTCCGCTGCCACACTGAGATGTCATCGACGAGTTCCTCTTAAAAGTCTTTTAGTGAGCCAATAAGAACAGTTTTTATGAAGATTTAGATAATCTGGCAAATCCGAGAATAGGGCCCAAGGAGTCAGACTCACACAGAACACATCAGCGCACACCGCTCCTTACCGGCACAGAGAAACATTCCCTTCGTTGCTATTGCAGCAAAGCTTTAAAGGTGTTGTGCCACCAAATTTGTTGCTTGTGCATTCTTTGTTGCAAACGTTTTATAATTCGTTAGAAAGCATGATACATGCTCTCACACGCACATATTCTGAGTGAAAAATTTATTATCGCACGATTCATGTGAACAGGATTCGGTTTCGGTTTCTGGGCACCAATTCAAGCAGTGACGTCACAGCGTTGCGCCATAGCCTCCTTTAGTAGGTTATATAGGAGGCTATGGTTGCGCGGACGCTCTGCCACGCGTGTCTACCATGCGGCGCTGCGGTACGTTGCGACTTTACTGCGGCGTCTGCTCCTCCACATACGTGCTTCACCACGGAAGTAAACACGCCAACTCGTCACGTCAAGCCGCGACAGCTCCGACCTGGATTCTTTGTCTGCATCCTCGGATGCAGACAAATGAAAACCATGGATTTGCAAACCATAAAAATGCTAAAAAAAACGCTAAAAAAAAAAGCTGCCCCCGCCGCGAATCGAACCGGCAACGTCGACCGGATGGGCGGAACGCGCGAGACCACTGAGCCAGCGAACAAACGATTCCGCTTCGCGATATGGCCGGTGTACTAGATGGAGGCCCATCCTTGGAGTCGTACGTCGGTGTTTACTAGCTAGTTTACAGAATTCCTGGCTTGTAAACTCACATTTTTTAAATAGCGCTTGCGCAGCAAGGTTCCGCAAAGCCCCCGCGACAGCTTATCGCCATCAACTCTGCTCTTCTGCGAAAGCGCTCGCAAAAATAAGTGTGCCCGGCTGCGACTGCGATTTTGCACTGAAGGGATAGTGCTTGCCGTACTTTGGTTTTACGTTTTACGTTAAAAACCTTTGCCGATACTGATCCCTTATTACCAAAATTACCCTACGTAACTGTTCTTCTGCACGAAACTGACCTTATATTTTCTACAGACGAGCCGATCGCACACACATTCCGGGGTAGCGGCGTCGCCGAAGAGCACGGCCGAAGCGTCGAACGCCAAAATACGGATCGCATTAGCGCTAGTGTTGAGTTGTATGGGCTTCATGGAACTTACTGAGCTTATTACCCTCCAGAAACTAACAAAATAGAGCCGCGTTCATTGCGGCACGAATGTTGTCGGGGCGCAGTTCTCGCTTCTCGGTCGATTGACGACGCGTCGTGCGACCAGTCAGGCGACCGGTTTTGTTGGCGTCTTCGGTCGGCGAGTCAGTCACACTATGGCGACTTTCCATCGGCCGACGTGTTTGTGTCGCCGTCGGCGTGGTGTGACAACGCGGTCTGGCAATTCGGCAGTCGGCCGATGTTTTAACGACTCGTCGGCGTCGCCGTCGTATCGGTATAGTGTGTCGATACGACCAAGCGACCAAACAAACTGTGGTAACTGGAGTTCACGTTCACGTCGCCCGAGTCGCTAGCGTTGTATGACGTCACAAACTTTGCGGCGCTGGCAATTCATTGACGTCATGGTTAGTGGCGCTAGCGATGGGTCCCGATTTCCAGAAGAGCATTTAGGTAATTTTTAGGAGCGAATTAAAATATATATTAAGCGCTTGCTGTACCCAGCACTTCGTGTTGGGGGTCGTTGCATGCAGAGGAAGCCTACAGCAGGCTTTTTACAGACTTAAAATTTGGTGGCACAACACCTTTAATGTCCTCACTGATGCCGTAACGGTATGCCAATGTGCCCTGTACGAAAGCCACCTTTCTCTGGCGGTGATGATGGATGATCGTAAGTGAAGTTAAAGAGAGAGAGAGAAAAAAAAACGCCTCCCGCGGCTGGTTTCGATTCTGGGTTCCTTGTACTAGAAGGCGGGCGTCTACCTGATTGCTCCATTTCGGCACGGTGATGTAAAGGCCAAGGAGCATGTAGCGGATTCGCGCCGCACACGCTAACCCCAAACGTTAGGCCTATGGGGTGCGCCCCTCAGAGTTGCTGTGGATATTCTAGAAAATTGGTGCGTACCCCCCGAGCAGCACATACTCGCAGTTTTCGATTGGCCAAACAAAGCATCCACCACGAGAAAGCTTCGCGTTCAACCATCGTCGTCGTTACACGGAGGGGTGCATGATTTTTTTTTTTTTTTAGTATTCTTTACCCGACATCGCCACGATCGCTTCCGAACCTTCAAGGAACGCGGTCAGTTTGAAGAGGGCCGCTTAGACTATTAAGTGTGAATGCACTTTATAAGCGACCCTGAATTCCGGCGACCGCCGTCCGTCCACGTAGCAACAGCTGCGGGTGCGCGCGCTCCTCGTCTTCCTTGGCAACGGGGGGAGATGAGCGCGCGCTGCCTGGCCGCTGACATGGCACATACCCACGTGGGGGATTGGCCAGGAATCTCCTCGTCTTCCTTGGCAACGGGGGGAGATGGGCGTGCGCTGCCTGGCCGCTGACATGGCACATACCCACGTGGGGGATTGGCCAGGAATCGGGCGTGAGAAGGGCTAATGCACCCGCTTAAAGGAGTACTGACACGAAATTTCAAAGCTGAGATCCGCTCTAGCAATCAAGTACAACGACAACACAAATAGGTGTCTGTGCATGGCACATACCCACGTGGGGGATTGGCCAGGAATCGGGCGTGAGAAGGGCTAATGCACCCGCTTAAAGGAGTACTGACACGAAATTTCAAAGCTGAGATCCGCTCTAGCAATCAAGTACAACGACAACACAAATAGGTGTCTGTGAATAAATGCATCTTTCTTTCTTTGTAGTTGTGTGTGTGTGTGTGATCTCTCTTTCGCGAACATTACCGAACCGCGCAAATTCAACTCGTGCATTCGCACTTTCACATTCTTCCCCTCGGGGAAATGCGGGGAAATTTTTATTTGCTTCCCACCACTCTGCATGAATTTCAAATTCACGCGGAGTGGTAGAAAGCGTGTATGACGTCGTGTAACTGGCACGGGAACGTAAAGAAGTAGCATAAAAGGCTGAAAAACGGCGTGCAGCAAACGCATCGTCTATGATCACTCACATTTTATTTTATTTATTTATTTATTTATTTATTTATTTATTTATTTATTTATTTATTTATTTATTTATTTATTTATTTATTTATTTTGTTTGTTTGTTTGTTTGTTTGTTTGTTTGTTTGTTTGTTTGTTTGTTTGTTTGTTTGTTTGCGCCGCTACACTCGCCCAGAAGGCATTGTTGTAGCCAGGGGATACGTCAAGTGATGTACTGGATACAAAAAAACAGAACCATCACTCTCGCACTGAGGAAAAAAAAAACATAAGCCTACAAAAGCAACAAGCTTTGCATAACAAGTAAAACCATTTCTCTCATAAGAAAGTGCTAGGACATGCCCAAAAAGATTGCAACCAAGGCCATTGTACTACAGAAAAGGTCAACGAAAACAAAGTAACTAGCACAGAAAGACGGAAGGAAAGAAAGCAAGCAAGAAAGAAAGAAAGAAAGAAAGAAAGAAAGAAAGAAAGGAAGAAAGAAAGAAGGAAAGCAAGAAAGAGGGAAGGAAAGCAAGAAAGAGGGAAAGAAAGAAAGGAACGAAAAAGGAAGATTAAAAGGAAAAACGGATAAAGAAAAAACAGGAGATTGTATCAGATCAGCCACAGGTGTCCTAACAACGTTGCAAGCTAGGAGTAGCACTGCACAGCAGTACTGAAAGATATAGAAAAAGCGAAGCAGGAACAAGTTCAAATTAAGCCATGTTCCCTGTCATCACTGCGACCACGCAGATAACGCTCTAGATAAATGCCAATTATGATACAACAAGCACGAACGACGTAGTCCTGTAACCTAATTTGAAGCGCCGGTTGTGAGTGAATTAAAAGACGATTTAAGGAGCGAGGTGCAGCAATGAAATTCCCCGATCTTTTTGCTACATTGTCTCTTATATGGCTGCGGGCGGTTTCGGATAAATTGCGGGGTTAATACCGTTTTTGTTTTCATTGTCTATATGATTAAGGAATTGGGTGGTACGCAGTGCGGCGTTTTTGTAAGTAGCCCGTGACAGCGACTTTTTATAGCTGAAGTAACCGTATTGTTGCTGAAGGAAACAATGACAAAACGGGAAGCGTGGTTTTCAACGGACTCTAGTTTCTTACTGAGCACCTTGGGGTCCAGATTCCATGCTGCAGTAGCGAATTCCATTATGGTGTTTACATTGGTGTTGTACAGAGCCGCGCTTGCTTAAAATTGCTTCAAATAAAATTTAGTACACAGCCACCCTTCATTGTTACCATTTTAATGTGTTTGGTCCAGGTCAGGTTGTATGAGAGTGTGAGGCCCAGGCACTTAACATCGTCTGAAAATGCACCGCTTTCCGACTTCTCGTAGAAAGCTGCCTCAATATTTGAACGTTTCCCACTGAAACACGTGCAGTTGCATTTTGAGACGTTTCGTTTATTCCATTTATCGCCCCAGCTAACAATATGATATAGGTCCAACTGTAATTTATCAGATTCATATGAATCCCTACTATACGCAGTCTTCAGCGTACCGCTGCATTTTAGATGAAACGTTCATGCCAACATCACTAATAAAAATTCAAAACGACGGGGGCAATGAACTGGTCCCTGGGCTATTTCTGAAGTAACGGGGACGAGCTTCAACTCAATTCAAAGTACTGCATATGAAGAACGCAGGAACACGAGCAAAGATGGAGTCGGCGGAATCTACCACCGTACTTCTTAAACATAAATGCGACTGAATTTCAAGCAACACTTATTGCGGGACACGGCAAGATAGAGACCCCAACAAGTTACCTGCGCCGATTCGATCTCAACACACAAGAACACACACAGGAAAGTTCCAAAACATAAAACGCATCGAGTTCTACTGAAAAATAATGGTTTTGTCTTCACAACTTAAGATACGCTTAAGTGTATGCTTAAGTGTGTTTTGTCGGGCCTTTAATTAGAGGTTTTTAAAATAGGCACCAGCGGAAGCTACCAGATTTTCTGGGGCAATCTAGTAAATATTATTGTAAAAACGCTTTGGCTATGACGTACACTGCAATTCAAACTTCGGATGAAATTCCACCTGCTGGGGTTTCAATACGAGTTCACCAAACGGCATGTACACGGTACTCAGGCGTTCAGTCTACGTCGCAGATAAAGCCCGCGCAAGCGAGATACTTCCGGCGACCTTGGTATTTATACCCCATGCCTCTGAAAGTCAGTAAAACGTTTCTAGTGACTACACAATATGTGCATTCAGTGCATTTTTCTAATGGGCGAGTATATTAATATCTTGACGTGTATTTTACTGGCACGACCTCAGTGTAACATCACGTCACGGCGCTTCGTCTGGAGCGCAGTTGAAGCGGTGATCTCATACGTGGCAGTCAAGCATGTGGGAGTACATGTGTGAGATTACGTGTGTTTTGTTCAAACCGAGTCAGTCGTGGCCGTGTGTTTAAGGCGATGGACTTGAAACCCATTGGGATCTTCCCACGCAGGCTCGATACTGGCGTCTGCGTCTGCGTTTTCGGTATTTTTTTTTTAATTAGAGGCATTGTATGTCTTGTGAGGCCAAGAATTGGTGGTTCTCCACATAGATAAGGTTATGGGGTTAAACGAGCGGAAACTGCACCTGAGGCTGGCTCAGCTATAAGGCGCGCCGTCGCGGAGGGCTCTGGATTAATTTGACCACACCTCGGAATCTTCTCCGTGTACCGAAATATCGACACGCGGGCATTCTTGCTTTCTCCTTCCATTTGAAAAGCAGCCACCGCGGACGGGATCCAAGTCGCGTCCTTGTGCAGAGCAGCACAAGCGCCTTAGACAGACGGAACAACGCCTTCAAGGGAAGCTGAAGCGCTTTCCAAAACATTTGAGTTAGATTAACAGTTATATAGTTTCTTGCACGCTGATTCCGAATATCACATTGAAATTTATCGTACATGAGTCCAAGTGGCATTTATCTTGCAAAAAGTGCGGCCCCGTTTGAAAGACGTGCGCTTTTCGTCTTTTGACGCCCCTGATTGGTTGCGCCCGTTATGACGTCAAAGGAGGACACCCTTCGGCCGCGCGGGTTGTCGGAAGCATTGCGAACGATCGCACGGTTGCCTTTGCAGCAATTTAGCTTGCAGTTTAATTTTCGCACATGACTGGAAGTTTGTTTTATATATTTCCCGTGCTGTTGGTTCAATTATCTTGGAGCTTAAATTTGCTTTACACGACAGAGAACCCCAAAGCAGTGACTGTGACGTCGACTAGTGGGTTCCATCAAAATATTTTTGAATTAGGCAACCAGCATAGGGGGATTTTATACCTTATGTTAATATTAGGTACTGCCTTAACTGTTTCTTATTATACACAAAGCCATTTATGCCGAAGAATAATGGGCGTTTTATAAACAATCTACCAGCGAAAAGCACGTACGTGCACTGCGCGAAAAAATAGCTTTCATGCGCTGTAAACGTATATGCGAGACACATCTTGCCGGTACACTCATAAACCAACAAGCAGACTCCACTTCCGCATTTCCTTTGTTCGTTGTCGCCCACCCCAGCACCGTTACTCATCCCCGTACACAGACTCACACGCGCGCGCCATTTCGGCAGCGGCGCTACGGCGCCTCCGCGATTGCTAGCTGCACTTCGATGAGTGGCGTCTTACTGCTTCACATGCATTTATTCTGAAAACACTGCAGCATACTAGTGCCTGCTCAGCATTATTGGCTGTAGTAGGGCTTGATTTTCGCTTGTGCTGCATTCTGCTACAATATTACGGCCACCTCGTTATAATTAACAGACCAGTCGGACAAGGCAGTTACGTTGTAGTTACTTTACTTTAGGTAACAATCACCAAACGTTTGTGATAATGAATCGTTGGCCGGTTTCAGCATTTCTAGATTTAAGCATTTACCGCGCTAGTCGGACAGAGGCCGTATATTTACTCTTCGCTCCTAATTTTTTTAGTATCATCATTATATATATCACCGACTATCACTGGAGCACACTTGAGGTTCAGTGACAACAAGTGCTTGCCAGGTTACAATATGCAGCCACACGGAATCTTGTGCAAAAAATTAGGCCCCCGCAGTCAACACAAATTATGACACGGTGGTGGTTCGGAGTGGTGTTTTTTTTTTAATTCCAGACAAACATCACCTTATCGTGACATGTATACTTGCAAAATAAGTAATCTGGTTGTCTTGGTTCTTTTACTTTGTAGGAATACTGTTTACCTCTTAGCCGGGATAGAACAGGATTGGCCCCTTGTTTTAGTTTCGCCAAAAAATTGTTTTTTTGAACACTGTCCTGAGCCCATAGGGAAAGAAAACCAGAATCTAATGTGAACATTCACGTCCGTCGCATAAAAAAAAACCGCATTGGAGCGGTTTACAAAGTATTTAACGTAGTGTAGTATATTCTCTGTCATCAAGCACAGCCACCTCGGCTGTCGCTTCCGTATGTTATCAAGCATCCCGGCGTGGCATTATTCTGCATAGGAATACGGCATGATAACGTATGCCTCGTTTGGCGTCCGTGCATACTTTTTGAACACGAAAATTGTACAAATGAGTGCTGTCAACCCCAACAACGACAAGTATCATTCACAAGGAAACACGGCGAAAAGAGCATGGCCGAGGCGGCCGATCCGGCCGGAAGTCCAGGTATGACGTTTTTCAGCCGGTTTTCGCCCGCGCTCTTCGGTCTTCCGGCATCGCGCGGCGAGATGGGGGCGGGGCATCGGGCCATTTTTGTTTGCTCATTGCGCCGCTTCTATAGCATGTATTGAGAAAATATTTCGTACACGGGAACTATTCAATGTGTACTTGCTGCTAGCCAACTTTTCTTTTAATTCTGAAACCGCTTCACCTTCTCTTTAAAGGAGCCATGAAGAGAAAACACAAGTTTGGTTCATTCAAAAGATTGTCTCGTTAGAATCATACTGACACCACTTTTAACGTAAACTTCGCTCAAATAAGCTACATAATTAGGAAAAACGGGAATGGTCATGCGACCCACCAGCTCATTTCCCGCAACAGAACCTATGATGTCACATGAGCTAAGCTCTGCGATTGGCGGAGGCTGGCAGAAACAGACGCAAATTAGGTAGAGCTTACAAACTAGACGAACGAGCGATTTGCGCTTAAATTTAGGGCGCGTTCTTTACAAAGCAATGAGAATGATGCGACAAACAGTGGAAGTTACGAAAGCACATGTAAACATAGAAGTACTGATGCGTTCTGCTGTTCGTACTGCACACAGCATGCTTGGTTTAGCTGCACAGCACTACGGGGCTTGGGGTTGTCTCAGACGACACTGGCCGATTGACGCAAGCAACGGTGTCTTACGTGACCCCATTTGTCGAGCGAGCACTGTTTCAGGGAACGAATATTTTCTCCCAGAACAAAAAACAAGCCAGGTTTAAATGCGGGCAAAAACAAACCAAACGCTTGCCACGGTATGGTGGCGCCATCTAGGTTACGGAACGTAAAGAAACGCGGGAACAAACCAACACCGCTGTACAGGGTGGAGACAACCTTTGAACGGTCCCGTGCCGCCGCAATTGGGCCAACGGGCTCAACGCGTTATTCTTTTTGTTTCCCACGAGACCTAGCAACGCGAAACAGACAATATGATTCAAACTTCTTCAGTAAACCGCGCTGCGGCGATAATTTTAGCCCGGTTTTGACACAATGACTTGCTTCGGCGGTGAGCGAGCAACCGAAAATGGCGGCGCCAGCGTATACGTGTCTCTACCCTGTGCAGCGGATGCGTGAATGAAGGTATTCTAGGCTGCAGAGCGGTCGGTTCCTGTGATGTCATTTGGGACCACGAAAACGCACGATTGAGCGGGAAAATCAAAATGTTAACCTAAATTGTTTAATTTCTCAGTGAATAAAGCACCGTTTGTATCCGGACAAGCGCTGGGGGCACTATAAAACACGAAATCTTTCGAATAAAACCAACTTGCATTTTTTCTTCATGGCTCCTTTAAGCACAACGCCTTAGGCGGAACTTGACGGTGGTGCAAGCGGTTAAAATTGATAATAGAGGTTTTAGTTAGTACGCTGTAGTAACCAAATCCTTAAAATGGGTTTAGTTCCTACCGCGAACATGTTTTTAAGATCTGCGAGCTTCACTTCCACCGGGAAGATGGCCCACTTGACGCGTCGTACAGGCAAGACGTTACTAAGCCAACAGTCACTGCCCCAATGCCAAATACGCGCCCTCTCCCTGGAACAATCTCATCGATATTACCCGGCTTCCCCATATATCTGTTCACAGAGCGCAGCGCGAGAGAAGATGCAGAGACGGAACGACCGCGCCTGGATTCAAGTGCGATGCAGAAACCTCTTCTGCATTCGGCTGAACAATTCCAACAAGTAGTGCACAAGGACCAAACCAAAGATTTGGTGCACTATGCCAGGTGCATGATAACAATAAAAAACTGACACCGACGATGAATGCTTCAACCAAAAAAAAAAAAAAAAGACGTTTTCGTTCGTGTACAGGAGCCGAAACGTCTTTTTGCTTTCTATAAACATTCATGGTCGGTGTCAGTTTGGAATAGTGCTGCGTTTTTCCGACCAAGCCAGCTTCCGTCCAACTCTTGATTTCGGACGGGAGGTGTAATTCATAGTCTTTGTTACACACAATTCAAGCGAATGAGCTTCTAGTCCTGGAGCACGTAGTTGCAGGTGATACCCGTGCATAATTTGTCCCGTACCCATAAAGCCTGATTTCAGCATTATTTTTCATTACTTGGAACCCACGCAGAAGAAGTGTGGTCTGACATTTCGGTTCCCGATGTGGGGAAAGAAAAGTGAGAAATTATGCAGGTTCCTGAGGGGGCCGAGAAGTGGGACAGGAACCGACTTCACCCCTTGAAAATTCGGTGGAAGAAATTATGAAAGGCGTGCGCTTGTTACTCGACAAGCTGCGTGTCTCGACAAGCTTCGTTACTCGACAAGGCGCCCACATAATCAATATTCTGTCCGAGCAGCTCAAGCTTCCCTCGTCAAAAGAAGTACGAAACGTCATTCACCAGACTTCATGGTGTTCGCCTACCCCCCACCTCAGACTTATAGGCAGATCCTCAAGTTGGAAAACAAATTGATTTTTGGAAACATCAAAGCCATTTTGACAGATGAACAGGAGAACACTGTTTCACTTTAGAATCCAAACTTCGAAGACTGATGCATCCTTGGATGTTTGCCATGAATGCTGCTACACACAGCTATGCAGTCGTTGAGAAACTGTCAAAGCAGGAACATTTTTTAAAAATGCCCAGTCAGCGTCAATTTGTGACTAGATTACTCACCGGCGATGAACCGCTCGATATTTCAATGCTTGTCATGGTGGACGCACGAGCGCACTCGTTTTTAAGTACCTTTTGTGGTGCAACACACACCTTTTGCTACATGATTTCTCCTTCAGGATGACTATAGTTGCGGACGAGCGAGAAAAGAAAGCCCCAAATACTTCTTTAGAAGTGTGAGGGGCGCCATGGGTTCCATGAATAAAGTGTATTGCGGGATCAGCAGCCTGCCGCTACCGGCATGGCATCGGAGCATCCCTCCCTTTGTTACTTCCTATCTAGCTGAAGGCTGACATGGCAATGTTAACCTCAAATGGGGTTAGACGGGAACAACGCAAGATCGCTTCCAGTTGGCACTGCCTACCGCCCCTCCCCCCATCTTCACACTTAGCTAGATAACGTCTTCACTTCGTTTCCTTGCACCGGTTCAAAAAAGGCTCCGATTTGCCATCCGGCCCTCGCGGTGTTGGCTTCATGCAACTCAGCCGTCCACCTCGAAATGTTGCCGACTCCCGGTGCACGGCAGTTCAGTTGTTAGAACGATTCATTTCATTTTAGCCGGCCCCTGAGGAGATACATCTGAAACACCGAAATATAAACGAGCCGGATGCGGCACTTTGCAACCGCGTTGAACAATGCTAAGTTGTTTGGGAGGGGGGGGGGGGGGGGGGGGGAGTGTGTTTTCGCCCAGAACATGCGAAAAAATGTATCCCATTTCTTCCCCATTCACCGTTGCAACTGGGGTACCACCCTCTGACGTAACTGCGGCAGCTCTAGGGCCTTGAAGCATCAGGTCGTAGTGCTCCGATGGAGCCCCACAGTCCGTGACGTAGCGGCTGTCGCGAAACCTGCCATACGGCCTTGAGTATCTAGTTGGATAGTATCTAGTTCGGGCTTATCGTAACGGCGGCTCTCTCAAATGTGGAGCATAAATAGCGATCGCACTTTCTCCGTCCGCATTAACGGTCACTTATGCACGGTGGCTCTCGACCGAAGCAGTGTTTCGATCCGCAGATTTCCTTTTTCATTTATACAGCGGAAAGGCGACTGAGTGTTGCGTCGCGATCGTCGCAGCCCAAAGCAGACTTTTCTTGACCCTACACATTTCAAATTGTGCGAATTGGTGGAAGCGGTGGAGAAGAGGGATCTGAAGAACTCTAGAGGTAACGATACCCTTTGAGTGTGTGTGTGTGTGTGTGTAGTGCGGGATGTGTGTGTACGAGCGTGTTCGTTGCTTTCCGCGCGTTTCGTTCCGGCGCTGTAGTGAAGGTCCAAGCATCGTGAATTAGTTGAAACTTCGTTCGGAACTGCACTGACTTAATTTCCTGACAACATGCATGGAAATCGTCGTGCTTTTATCTCATTCAATTCTTTACCATTCTTTCATGTTTTTCCTTCCGGTCTCATCGGTCGCGAACTTCTAACTTCTAACTCACCCCTTTTATTTCGAAAGTTTGTGTTGAAGCTGCTAGAGGGTGCTTATGCCCCCAACTGCTATGCACGTAGGTACCTCGCCTTGTTATTAAGAAATGCTCATCACCTCGATTGCCGTTCGTTCACGCATCTGTCGCTTACGCGGCCTTGAGCGCTATTTCTATTTTGTTGTGCATCGTGCGATTCGGGGCAGGGCGCATACGTGGACTGCTTTTAAATGAAAAGTGGTCTGCTGCATAGCCCGTTCGGTATAGCTAATACCGGATGGTAACATGCTCCATCCCCGCGGTTCGCTGCAACCCGACCACGGCAGTGCTCCGCGCTACAGCTTTCGAGCCTCCAACATTTATCCGGCAACTGAGGGCCAGCATTGTGAATTGTACTGAACTGCCAATCGTGCCTATAGACGCATCGGCACCGACCGCCCGTAGATCGTGAAAAGAATCAACGGCGTTTGAATTTTGCGTACTAGCATGGTCCTTCTCTGCATTATGAAATGCTGAGTGGGGTATGAGCAGTCTGGGTCCCGATATATTCGAGAGTATGGCTTTGTCGTCACAACCTGGATTGCACACAGAGCCAACTCTCTGTATTTGCATTTCAGTAACCGTTACTTTGCTGAGCCACGCCGTAGCGGTGCGTCTTAATTAACTTTTTGGATGCCGCATTTGGGACGCATGTACAGAAATCAAAACTATTGACAACGCAAGAACGGCTGACTTCGGGTATATGCAGCGCAGACTCCTGATTGTCACCGGCTGTTACCAGAGAGATTAGGGCACGCAGCTTCGGCAATCAGGCAGGTGAAAGTAGTTCTTTTTGTTGATGTTCTTTTTTTTTGAGGCACATTGTGTCTTGGTCTTCATTAACGTTGAAACCTGGGCGTGTTGGTACATAATCTAGGCAAAACAGCGCTACAAAAGACAAAGACAGAGAGAGATACACGACAAGGACTGCGCTGAACTATCAATCGGTTCTATTTTGAAAGAGAGACAATATATAGAGCCGTCCAACCTAACGTTCGTCTGCGCATACGAAGAAAATGTAATTCTTTCTCGGACAAGGTGATAGAGGTCACGCCGACGCGTGCCTCAGCAAGCGTTAAAATCCTTTCTGATTCTACAATTTCACGTGAGAGCCGCGATTTGCACTTTTCAATGATGGAGGTGTATTTTAATTCTGCAAACAGTCCTTGCAATCCGAACAATGGCTTGCCAAGAAGCCGTCCGCATGTTTCCCCTCCCGCGCATTTTTTACATTGTTCGCGTGCTCCCTAAGCATATCGTTGACGCATCTCTGAGTTTGCTCAACGTGCACTTTTCCGCGCGTTAAGGTAATTAATATGGCGTTAAGAACGCCATCTGCGCATTCAACAAAAGGTTTCCGATGCTTTGTGCCGCAGCCACTTTGCTGGGTTGCTTCCGGGTCAGTCATTTTGCAGAGCTTAGAAAGCTTGTGAGGGGCAGAGAAGACAACATCCACGTCCTACCTCTGGGCCACTTTTTTCAGATTATGTGATATCGTGTGTACGTAAGGATCACAGCTACCCTCTGCCTACGCTCGGCGCGGGCATAACACGTTTGTGGCTTGGCGCGAATTTTTGCCAGTAGGCTCTCTGTGACCGACACCGTGAGGTGCTGAGGGTATCCGGCACTGAGCGGTCTTTGGGCTTGTTATTAAGTGTTCGGGATTGTTTTTATCAGGGGAGAGAAAAGCGAGTAAAAAGTCGTGGAAGCAGACCCACAGTGTAGCGCCCTACATTAGAGCAGCGAGCTAAAGCATTTTAATCGTATTAATGGAGTAAATGGATGTTGAATAGGGCTGAAAAAACCCCATGAATTAAAATTGTCAAAAGAAAGAGGTGAAAGTAAAACAGCAAAAAAATAAAATACGAGGAAAATGGAAAAAAATGAGACTTCCATCTGAAATTACGAAATCAAAAATATGCATCTAACTCATCTCCGCCGAAAAATGAAAACAAAAATAAAAAAGCCAGAAAAATAGACAACGGAAAAACGACATAAAAAAACCATGAAATTCGTCCAACCGTGTAATGCCCTGCATTTACAGAAACATGCGTAAAAGTTCACACATTCATTTGTTATAATAAAATAAACCGAGATAATTGGCTGAACACAAGTTTATAACAAAAAATATAACAAATAAAAAACTTTGCGGAAATTCCGAGAATTGTCTACTAATGCACAGCATTCTTAAGCGGCTTTTCTTGAGTGTGAGCTCTTTACAGGCACTTCAGGTTTTCCAAAATCCTCTATGACCAATTACCTCCATTTGCGCTATTATTACGATTCAAGGTGGAACTTCCGCGAAATCTGCATCATTGTGGAAATGCAGGGCGCTATACAGTTTGAGAAGTTGTGTGATTTTTTTTATGTTTTTTCTTATTTTTGTAGTGTTTTAAAATTTTCTGCGAAAAATTATCTCCATCTACGATATTAAAACGATTAATGTGCTATTTTCGCGAGATATGCATTATTGTGGAAATGCAGGGCGTTATACGGTTTGCCATTTTCCGCAGTTTTTTATCTTTTTCTGATATTTCAGTTTCTCAAGATTTTGTTCAACCAGTTATATCCATTTACGCTATTGTAAGAATGACATTTGAAACTTTTGCGAAATCTGCATTATTGTGGAAATTCAGGACGTTACACAGTCGCCATTTTCTGTCATTTTGGTACATTTTCCGTATTGTTTTAGTTTTTCACAAATTGGTTCAACAAATTACCTCTATTTACGCTATTATAAAGATTACATTTGGAACTTCTGCGAGATCTGCACTATCGTGTAAATGCAGGGCCTTACGGCGTTCACCATTTTTCGTTTTTTTTTTGTTTGTTCTTATTTTTATTCTTTCAAAATGTCGTTCGATAAATTATCTCATTTACGCTAATATTTCCGATTACAGGTAAAACTTTCGCGAAATCTCCAAGATTGCGGAAGTGCCATGCGTTACACAATTTGCCACTTTCCCTATTATTTTTATATTTTCCTTAATTTTAGTTTCTAAAATTTCGTCCGACCGATTATCTCTATTTACGCTATTATAACGATTACAGATAAAATTTTCACGAACTCTGCATTTTTGTCGAAATAGAGGGCGTCACACGGCTTGCAATTTTTCGTAATTTTTTTATGTTTCTCATTTTTGTAGCTCTTCCAAATTTCTTTTTACCAATTTGCGCTATTATAACATTTAGAGGCGGAAGTTTTGCGAAATCTGCAGTATTGGGGAAATGTAGGGCGTTACACGTTTCGCCCTTTTTCATAATTTTTCTGTGCGTTTTTTTTATATTTTGAAAATTTCGTGCGAGCAGTTATCTCCATTTACGCTATTATAACGATTACAGGTGGAACTTCCACGATATCTATGCATTTTTGTGCAAATGCAGGGCGTTACACTGTCATGGCTGTGGGCGTGCTCAGCAAAGAAAGCTACGCATTTAAATTCAGTGTCCTTCCACTTTGTGAAGGTGTATGACCAGCGGGGCTGCTTTTGGGTTATTGGTTGGCCACAAACTCCCGCTGTAGCCATGGCGACATCTTGAGTTTGCCGCCTTACGGTATTCGGTGCCCCAAGAGGCATTGCGCTTACGCGTGGCGCCCGCAGACCGATCATCGTCAGTGGTATCCTGGAACACTGCCCGAGTGCCGCATGAGGAGTTTGCGCCGATTTCACGGTTCGCGCTTCTTGCCGCCTATTTTTTTTTATTATGTGCAGGCTTCTTTGTGCAACACACAATGTATGAAAGTCAGGTTACCTGCAGATCAAGGTTACACTGATTTCGCAAAAATCGGCTTTACTCCTTAACTCAAAAGCATTGCTGAGAGAGAGAGAGAGAGAGAGAGAGAGAGAGAGAGAGAGAGAGAGAGAGAGAGAGAGAGAGAGAATAAACATTTAATAGAGCAAACGGTGGTGGTTGAGCCGTCACTCTGTGGGTTGGGTTCGCCTCAGACCAGGCATTTTTTAAGCAGCAATATACGTCATCTTGTAACAAAATATGAATAGCCGAAGGCGCACAAGTAGCCAGAAGGAGAGCGTGCGCCGAAGGCAGAAGAATAGCTGCGGGTTTTCTCCGTCTACGCACCGAAAAAGAAAAACCGGTGAAGTTAGCCTGCCCAGCTCTGTTCTAATAAAAAAAAAACATAAGGTGAAGTTGCGAAATCAAAATCATGCATCTCGTACACCTCAACAACAAAACGAATACCAAAATGAGAAAGAACTGAGAAGAACGGTGGAAACTCGAACAAAAGGTTGTGAAAACGGACCAACCGGGTAACACTTTGAATATGCACAAAAATGTATAATTAACAGAGTTAACACATTAAACTGTTATATATTGTAACTGGAGAAAATTGGTCGAGCGACATTAAAAAACAAAACTACAAAATGTAGAAACAGAAAAAATCAGGAGAAGAACGACAGGAACATGACTTCAAAATAGGCAAAAACAGCTACCCATTAACACCCTGCATTCGCTAAAAATGCATATTTCGCGCAGTTTGCACATGCAATATTTATAAAAAACGTACGGGATAATTAACCAAGGTTAATTTAAAAGCAGGAACACCAAAAACAAAGAAATGTAAAACTCAACTTACAAAATGAAAAATATGCATATCATTCACCCCCTCAACGAAGAGAAAAATAAAAATGCACGGAAAGAGTGACGGAAACACAAATAAGAGGCCATGTAAGTGGGCCCCCCGTCTAACCTCCGGCATTTTGCAAAAAACGTAAATAATGGAGATAATTGGTCACACAAAAAAGACAACAAATAAAAAACAAAAAAATATAAGGGCGAACACACAGCGTCGCAACTATGCAGCATGCAGGCTTCCCGCAAAAAAGGAGTTCAAAAATTAGAAATAAAAAAACGAAGCACGGTAGCAGTATTTATAAATCTTAAAAATGAACCTGACATTTCATTCCCCGTCTTTCCCCAAAAATTTATAATTGGTCCTGTGGACACAATTGGGTGTTACAAGAACATTAACAGCGGTAATTGAACAATCTGAACTCTAAAAAAAAAAATAAATAAAATGATAAAACCGAACCTCAGAATCAAAATATGCGGCTTTACACCTGCCTCTCAAAAAAAAAAGAAAAATAAGAAAGTCTAGAATAAAACGGAGGAACCAAGAATAAAACCCGTGAAAACGTCCCAATTGTGTAACGCCGTGCATTTTGCAAAACAAAAAAAATGCCTGGCGGATGGAGTTAATTCATCTAATCGTTATAGTAGCGTAAATGGAGATAATTGGTAGGAAGGAAATTGAAAGCCCAAGAAATGCAACAAGGAGAAAAAATAGAAAATGATAACAGTGAACTTAAAACATCAAAAATGCACCTTCTAGATCATCCCGACCAAACGATGATAAAAATAGAAATGTCAGGAAAAACACAACAGAAACATTATTTGAAAATCGAAATAACCTACTAATCATGTAACACCATGCATTTGCCCAGAAATGAATAACTTGCAGAGTTAACATATTTAATTGTAACTGAATGAAGACAGCTCTTGGGAGGAATTTCAAGAGCCAAAAAGTACAAGAAAAGATAGGCCAGAAAATACCAGTGAAAACACTAAATTAAAAATATGCCGGTTATATACCTCCCCCACAAAACGAAGACAAAAGTAAAAAAGCGCCGGAAAGAACCAGAAAAACACGACAGATAAAAATCGGAAAAATGAACCAACCCCGCAACAGCACTCCATTTCTACAACACTGCATAATTGGCGCAGGCAACACATTTACTCTTTACAATAGCGTGAATGAAAGTTTTGTTTGAAGGTAATTTTAAGAGCTCAAAATTAATAATAAAAAACGTGACAAGTGTCAACTTCCGAAATAAAATCACGCAGTTTATCATTGTCCCCCGCCAAAACAAGACAGAACATCCCGGGATTGAAGCACGGAAACATGAACAACAATTCGCCCAGCAGGTTTTCTGTGTAATGCCTTGCATTGGACAAAAATGCGCAACCGGTGAAGTTAACACATTTAGTCATAAATAATGCAAATGAAGATGCCTCAATTAATGCAGACGGAGCTGCAAAAAAATATAAAAAAATATATCACGAATTATAAATGTGAACTTAAGGTATGAACAATAACATCATATACATCTCCCCTACAAAACGAAGACAAAAAAGCCCCAAAAAGACCATGGAAAGAAGACTAAATGCTAAAATGGTACCAAGCGTGTAGACATGCACGAAATTTTGCAATTGGTGGAGCTAAATTGTTTCGTTACAATAGCGCATAGGGAAGTAAATGGAGGAACAGAATGAGAAACAGATAACTAATAAAAAAAATTATAAACTTGTAAACGAACACACCACCCCACAAAACGAAGTCAGAAAAAGGGGCGGAAGAGAATGTTAAAAACACCAATCAAAAATTGTGAAAACGGACGATCCGTGCACTACGCTCTGCCTCTGCGAAAAATCACATACATGGCGCAGTTAAGTAATCGCTATAGTGTTGTCAGTGTACATTATTGGCGGGAAGAAGCGAAAACGGAGGTAATTGGAGGAACAGCTTAAAAAACAGATAATATATTAAATTGATTGTAGTGTTTAACGCGCCGACGCAACACAGTCGATGAGGCGCGCCGTAGTGGAGGGCTCGGGATTAATTTCGACTACCTGGGGATCTTTAACGTGCGCCGAAATATCGTACAGTGCGCAACACCCGTTGTCTATAACACTGAGTTCAACTTTGGCTGGTTACCTCTCAAAACTGCGGACTCAAACTTGTTACAAAAAAACGTTGAGCCCAACATATCAGGTCAAGCGGTCATAATGACACAATAGTTTTCTTCAAAAGTTTTTCGGCCGAGGCAAGATAACGCTATAAGTACGAAACCTGCGTTATAGACAAGGGTGTTGCCCTCTGTACACACTGGTGTTTTTGCGTTCCGCCTCCATCAGAAAAGCGGCCGCCACGGCGGGGAATCGAACCCGCGACCTCGTGCTCAGGAGCGCAACGCCTTAGCCACTGAGCCACCGTGGCGGGTATAACATATTAAATAGAAACAATTCAGCAAGTTGTAACGGAACTTACAAAAAAAATACGCATCTAACACAAGTTTACACGAAATGAAGACAGAAAAAGGGCCGGAAGAAGATGTCGAAAACAAGAATAAAAAATTGTGAGATAGGACCTACCGTGCACTGCGCAACCAAACGCATTTGCCCACTCATACGAAAATACTGGTATAAAGAACCCATAAAGAAGACAAGCGGAGTAAGAATGATATGCATTACTAGATAATTCTCTAAATATTTGCACATCCGTGACTGTGATGGATTATTTAAAGGCCCCGTAAAGACAACTAATTTGCTAGGGTCACCTTTAGTCAGCTGGGTCTTCGGCCGGTGGTGGCATTTTGGATGCATGTTCGCCTGTATAGGCACTGTAGGCACTTGGTTTGTTTCCCATTTGGACCAAACTTTATTTCACTGTCTTTTTATCTATTTGGCTTCAATCCGAGCACACGTTGTCCGGCTTTAAGTTTACACGGTTGCCTATTTTGTGTGTGCCATCTCTTCATCGGGACATTTCATTTCAGGTGATTCTTTTGCACAGATAACATTTCTCTTGCAAGCGTGTGCTCTTTTATCACGACACATACACACACCCACACGCACACGCACACACACACAGACACACACACACGCACACACACGCGCACATACACACGTACACCCACACACACACACACAGGAAGACTGCTGCTTTCACGCTCGCAACAATAATTGCGATAATTTGTCCTATGACATCGTCACCGTTAACCTCTTGCCCGATTATTGGCATATGTCGGCGGCTGCTATGTCAGATCGTCAAATATTCCTCTTACAACTGTGTATGCGCAACGATTAAATTTGAATACCCATCATTTATCTGGCCAATTTTCGTAAGTGCTGTTTTCCCTTCTTTTCTTTCCTTGCGTGGCGATGCCAGCCTCCCATATTTGATCTGGCGGGTTTTCTTATGTTTTCACCGTATTTTTCCTCTTGCATACAAGCTTTATATAAGAGACCAACACCCTGTAACTATGTAGCAGGCCGGCGTTGCAGCAGATAGTCTGTGCCCCAGTAAGCCACACCCACCCAGAGGAGGTGTTGTTAAGCAGCACAAGAGCAATGGGAGGACGCGCTGCTTTGAGCCAGATGCGACGCCCAGGCAGTAGTCGTCCAGCGTATGGAATACTCCGCCAGCGCCAACAGGTTCTTTACGGCCCTCTGAAGGGAAAAGCACACTTCAACGTCCAAACAGTTGCTTCGTCTGAACGGAGACCACAATAAAAATTTTCATCATCACCATCATTTAGAACTTCTCATCCTACTGTGTGCGGAAATTGGCAGCACTCGCCTTAACGGGACCCTGTAACACTCTCTTCAATTTTTTTTAATCTTAAATGCTTGAAGAACGTATTCATCAACACATCCAGCACTTATGTTAGGGTGTCGCGAAGTACCTCAGCCAGAAATTACTTCTCTATACACATCAGATAATTTAGAAATTTGCACAAAGATTTTTACTCCCTTTTCCGTCGCTGGTGTACTTCGACCGCGGGAAGTACCTCATTACAGCGATGTAGCCGACTTTCCTTCAGTTGCAGCAATGAACGCATTCAATAGCCACATAAAAAATGGCGGCGGCTTAGCTCAGCTAACCTTGGATATGCAAAGGAAAAGCTTGGCTTAGTCTGGTTGAGTCTTGGTTTCGCTTGGTTAAACTTTGATGTAGCTGTGTTTCCGAGCACGGCTCAAAGCCGTTCGGTACCCTGCAACGCTCACAGCAGGAGGCCCGGCCTCGCTTTCATTCACGGCTATCGCGGCGTTCCTCTTCGCCGGGCGCAAGACGAGTCACGTCGCCCGAGACGACCCACTGGGGCATGCGTGGGAGGCGGCGGAGTTGGTTGGCTTCCGATCAGCTGTGCGCCCGGAACCGCGGCGGCCGCGGCTAGTTGGGCAGAACGACTTAAAACAAACAGGGCCTAGTGCGTAGCGCCGAAAGCGGCGCGGCGAATCACGTGATGCGCTTCGAGGGCTGTGTCACAGGGAGTGTAGCTGCGGTGAAAAGCTGAACTTCCGCATCCTCGGCGAAACCGCTGAGCGAAAGAGGAAACCCACAAAAGCCAAGTAGAAATGTAAGGAGTATCTGCTGCGACGAGCAAATGGCGCAGTTGCGCTCCGTGCTGGCGACAACTATAGCTTTAGCAGTGATTCCAGACGTGAAGGAACAAGTGAAAGCGTTTATTGGAAATGTTGCAGAGTCGCTTTAAATAATACTCGCCAGTAAAAAAGGTTACAAACCATTTTTATATTGCGTGGGAAATGCCACAACAATTTCTGCTACGCATGCCTCCGATTTGCCTGTGTGTCAATGGCCAGGAAGAGTTAGTACACCGACACGCGCATTTCCCGAATTCCGCAGTTGCTCGTAATGCCTTTTCATAAAACACCACCCTCTCGTTTCCAGAACCACCATGGCGATCTCCGTGATGAAGCTCCTGGACGAGCTCAAGGCTCATGCCGATCCGCGAACCAAGGACTGGCCACTCGTCGGCAACCCAACCATCGTCCTGGCTCTGATCGCAGGCTACCTGTACGTAGTCAAGGTCTGGGGGCCGAGGTTCATGGAGGACCGCAAGGCCTTTGACCTCAAGTACGTCATCATGGTCTACAACGCCTGCATGGTGCTCCTCAACTGTTTCTTCCTGTGGAAGTTTCTCAGCCACTCGTACCTGGGCGGCGGCTACAGCTGGATCTGCCAGGGCATCGACTTCCACCACCCTAACACCGTTGCCATAGTTAGTTACGTTTGGTGGTACTTCATGGTCCGCATTCTGGACTTTGCCGACACCCTCTTCTTCCTGCTGCGCAAGAAGTACAACCACATCTCCTTCCTGCACGTGGTCCACCACTCTCTGGTTGTCGGGAACGGCTGGCTATTCCTTACTTTCGGAATCGATGGCCAGGGAGCCTTGGGTTTGTGCACAAATTCCTTCGTGCACATCGTCATGTACACCTACTACTTCCTGGCCGCCATGGGACCCTCGGTGCAGAAGTACCTGTGGTGGAAGCGGTACATCACGCGCATGCAGATCATCCAGTTCGTATTCTTTATCGGGTTCTTCAGCGTGCCACTCTTCAAAGACTGTGGCTACCCACGCTACCTTGTTTACCTGGCTGTCGCCCAGTGCTTCTTCTTCTTGGTCCTCTTCGTCAACTTCTACCTCAGCACTTACGTGAGGACCAAACGTGGTGAGGTGCACTTTTTCTGTGGGAACTACGAAGCCACGTCGACGGCCACTGTGCCTGCAAATACCGTAAAAGCAAACGGCAATGTGAATGGGCACCAAAAAAGGCAATAATCAGGAGAACAACAGCGCAATGAAGCGTGACGTGAGGGTTGACGAGCAGTAGAACACCGAAAAGCGCTCAAGAAAAGCAGGCCGTAAGAGCACACACTAGCACTCTTGGACAGACCTATGGGCGTTGCTGACAAGCTGATCACGTTTTTTTTTTATTTGATGACTTACCCGTCAAGAAGCACTATTTATTTGCTTGCGTTCCAGTGAAGCAGCAGTGTGGTGTCAGGTGAAGGAACCGAGTTCAGCCTCTCGCTCTGCATTTGTGGAATGGAGCGGCGCCTAGTCTATTGGCGGCATCGACGCCTGGCACCTTTGTAACCTTCGTCAGTGCTCGAATAGTAGGAGGTATCCTGGCGGGTATGGAGTGGTTACGCCACTGATAATTAAGGAAGGTCATTTTTTTTTCATTACACTTCTATTCTACTTCTTTTGACTTCCATGGTTTCGATTCGGGGGCATACGTGCTACGCATTTCTATTTGGTGTGATGCTTTGGTGTTAAATGTACATATTTCGTAGCATTCTTACCGCTTCTCCGTGTTCCTGCACCTTCATGCCCTGCTGTCATCGTCTGCGTTTTTGTGCGTGTCTAGCTCACCAGTATTCTCAGCAAGATTGCGTTTTTTTTTCAGGAATGACCAGACATTTCTGTACATATTTGTTGCACCATTACTTCGAGGAATACACATTGTTCATTTTCCTGTTCCCGTTGTATATTTCTTGCTCTTCCTACACCCATTGCGGAGCACTTTTGGGGCCCGCGTTATCGTGTGTCAAATGTCGTTGGGCGTCATGCAAGTCAAATGGCGCACACGTACTGAGGGGGATTGCTCAAGTTGTTTTAGACGTGAAAACCAATTAGGCAAAAGAAGATGTGGTAGCAGAAAAAACGATTGAGTCATTATGTTCAAGAGAGAGAAAAAAGAAAGAGGAGTTGGAAAACCAAATAAACGTCAACCTGATCCGAAAAGTTCCAACACGGCAGACGAGCTGTGACTGCAACGAAAGAGTTGATACATCCCTTGGGCACATCCCTATGGCAGTGGCCCAGCTTCTTTGTGCCACCGAAAAACAAAAGCGCTTGAAGAGACAATGACAGTCGTAGGAGTCGCAGGCGAGTCTGCGGCAGACTTCTCTGATGATTGTTGTTATTCCTCGCTTCGTGGGCAATACCCATGTGCGACACTGGCCAGAAATCTGACAATTTAAGCGGTTATTGCACCCAAGTTGACTAAAACAGATAAGCGAAAGCAAAACACAGAATAAGAAAATCTTTAGACAGAAAAAGAAAACCTAAACACTGAAAAGCAAAAGCAAAACACACAACAGCAAAACCAAAACATAAATAAACAAAAGATTAACACGAGGTAATCACAACGATGACACTAGGGAAATGCTGGCGAATTGCTACTCCGCAATTCCGTCCGCTTTTACGTTAAGTAGAATTGGATCCATTTTTTATTCGTATAGATACGTGGGATGAAAGGTATGTGAGAACTTCTGGCAAAACGTATTTGAATTTTTTATAGAATACTTATCATCATTCATCCAAAACTTTAGCATTGAACTGTCGAACGGTTGCCGCGGATTGGCTGTGTTTCTGTGCTCGCCATTTCCGCTGTTTTTTGGTATCAAATTACCGTTTGCGACAGCGTCTTACAGCTACAATCGAAATACGCTATTCAGAATCGATCGCCGTAGACAACGCTCCTTTGAAATTTGGAAGACAAAAAAAATTACACCATCTTCCCGTATGGGAACCCTGAGTAGTATGCGAAGTTGCCGTGGGGTCGACTAAAGTTCCCATTAGTTTTCTGTTCGTCGTTTCCGTTGACGTTCAGCTTCGCGTGCCTTCATTGTATCAGTAGCTTCTTGACGTAGTTTTAATGAGTGAAGGACATAAGGCGCGTTCGTAGCACATGCTGCCGTCTGGGTTTGTAGCACAGTGGGAAGAGCGCCACGTACCTCCCGTTGCGGCCAGAGAGTCGTGGGATCGAAACCGGGCGCCGCCTAACTGTTTCTTTTTATAGTTGACTGCGCTGACGTCAGCCCAAATGCTGACGGGGCTGAATAGACGCGCATGCGCAGTAGAGTGCGGACGGTGGACAAGGGAGGGCGGGACACAGCCCCGAGCATGAGATGCTCCGTATCTAAAAACAAAGCACGTAGCGCGCTTCCCATTTTATGGGCATTCGCCTCGCTGTTGCCTGGAACGGCACACGTCCAGTGGTGCGGCTGTATTCTCTCTTTATCAGTGTCATTATTTTCCATTCGCATCTTTTTCTTCTTTTCGATACAATGAATCAGAGGCTTAGCTGATCGCCCTTATTTAACCAACACATTTGCTCACAACGTATGCGTCCTTTGACACTCGCCTGATTGCTACGTCTGTAACTAGCCCACTTAAACTACTCCTGTAGGCCTCAGTACGCGTCTCTGACACTTTTTTTAAGTCGAAGGCCAGAATGCATTCACTAGGCGCACGTTTAGTCAGCTAGATCGATGGATCCGCTACGTTGTATGTGATGCCTTTTGGCCGCGCGTACAGGATACTTCAAGGAGCTGTCCTAAGTCCTATATTGTTTAACAGTGAAATTACCCATCTAAAGTATGTTCTTGCTCGTCACGTCGATGTCACACTCTATGCGTTTGATGTTTGCATTTCCTGTGAGGCGAGATCGCTTCGCACAACCCAAAAGAGGCTCCAGAGGGCGCTAAAAGTGTATGTCGCTACCTCGCGCCCGAAGGTCTCTAGACTTTGCCCCGGTAAAAGCGTTTCCGTGCTTTAATTTACAAACAGTCGATTCAATACCCGTTGATCCTCGGTGGATGCTGGGAGCAATAAGGACGCCCCAAAAGAGTCATTGAGATCAGTATACATCGAAACGTCTCCTAGACACTGGAGTCAAAACAAAACAAAAAAATCTGCGTACACCCATATCTCTGCAGTGGCGCAAATTACTGAATGTCTTGCTGGAAGTCGACGCGGCAGTGACTGCCAACCAATGGTACTTCTCTGCCCAAATTATGTCGACGGCTCGCTGCTCTCCTGACTGTTCTACAGCGGCTCTCACCAACAGGTAAACACCAGCGTTGTGCGGTTAGAAGTAATTGCCTGCGAACATGTCTGGGCCTTCCAAAGGACTCATCCTGCGCTGGTACTGTTGCTGGGGCTGGCTGGATATCTTTCCTTGGGTGTTCTCTGGCTGCACAAAACGTTTGGAATGGTTTCGAGATATATGGGTGCACTCATGAAAGATTTTTAACGAATTGTAAAACACCAATAAATTTGCAGGTTCGCAGAAGCCATAACCTCTTTATTCATTTTTATGCGCCCTCTCAACCACGACAAACTATGCCGCCTTCCAATTTCTCGTCTTGGACTCTCACACATGTGCACCAAACTTAACATACCTAGACTCAGCTTAAAGGAAACTCCACCTGGAATTATCCTTCTAAAGTTAGCACTTGCCCATATTGGCAGCCAATATCCTCATCTGACCCACATTTTACTTATGGCTCGTCTAAGCCTGACTGCAATTCTCTACTCTACTCCACAGGCCAAGCTAGCGCTCTCACTCCTTATTGAGCACGCAACACCATCTACGTCAGCGCAGCCTCATACCATTAACCAAGCACTCCGCTACATTCTTCGCCAGCCGCCAGCACCGTGGGTTATCTTCACAAATTCAAAGACAGCGCAACAAATCTCCGTTGTGCCAGCTGCTTCAGCGATCACAAGCATACCTCCAGTGACGTCGGCTACGTTACTCATCTCGCCTACGTCGCCGGGCGCCGTATGGCTCTACGGTGGACCCCTGCGAACAGTGGGACTACTTGCAGCGAAATACCTAAAAGACACAAGTCTTGATGAGACTTTGTAATTAGTCAAAATCATATGTATTCCTCTTCATCATTGTAATCTTCATCGTCATCGCATTCATCTGGCGTAGCAAGCCAGGCATCTTAGCTGGGCTGATGTCGCCAGGTTTCATTAAAGATTTTTCTATTCTCTCTCTCTCTCTCTCTCTCTCGCTCTCTCTCTCTCGCTCTCTCTCATGGGACGTGCGGACAATTCCCACGGTGTCATGACCCACCATCAGCGACGATGACACCGAAGAAGAAACTATCGGGGGGGGGGGGGGGGGGGGGGCGGGAGAGTATCCACATTTAAAGTTCAGGTTGAATGTTCATTTTTGGGGTCCTCGCAAATCCGAAGCGATCTTCCCCGAGCTACGCTGCAGGATTCCAAGGCTAACTTTCTATCTCAGATCAGGGCTTTCACCTACGGAGCTATCTGTGTGGTGCCTGGCCCCTGAAACAACGGAACATTTTTTTCTCGACTGCCGCCGTTTCTACGCAGCTAGACAAGTGCTTCTGAAGGGCCCAACTGAGCGTTCGGGGTTGACTTTATCGGCTCCACTTATATCATCTATTGGCGCCACAAATTTGGGGTATACAAAAAGGGACATATATAATTGCATTCCAGATATTCTTTCTGCTTCAGGTCGCTTGAATTTCTCAAGGATGCTAATTAATGGGCAATTCTGGTTTCATTCATAAAGAAGTTTCCTTTTACGGCCTCTTTCCGGAAATAAATTTGTATTTTGAGGTCCTCACGTATTTCAACAACCAATATAGCCCTGGCCGATCCTCCCTTGAGGATACGAGCTTAACACGTTGAGGGCATCATCATCATCATCATCATAATATAATATAATATTATTATAAAAAATTCCGATCGCCTGTAGAACAAAATCGTGAAATCGGTTTCCGGATATTTGTGGGCCAGCATTTATAAGCAAAAGTAATTGAATATATTAACGGGCTGAATAATTCGTTAGAAATTTGTAAACACGCAATTTTCCCAAAATTGTGATTCTCCTGATCAGGTGGGTGTTATGACATGTCTGTGGGTTACATATATCAAGGAAAACTTGTTCAATATCTCAAGGGGCCTGCGATAAAAAGAAATGTGGAAAAATCCTTTAGCGCTTTTACTCTCACAGGGGGCTAATTTAGTAAAACTTCAACAATATTGAAATCCTACACCATGATAGGGATGTACTCCTGAAGAGATGTACTCCTGAACCAGCAGTTTGGCTGTGCGTTGACATTATCTGTTAGACCCTTTCTTTCCGGCAGCAGTGTAATTAAAAACAAAACATATTCCCCCTTCCAGCAGTATCGCAGGAGGAAATTCTTAGAATTGGTTGTGTGAATTTGTATAAGAAACATTTATCAACACCAATTAGATGCATCAAGCATTGATACATATGTTGGGGAATCCTTACAAACATCCAATTTGCTTCAAAATGCAGATCTCCACAATTAGTGTTGGTTAAGGCAAAAATAGAACTACATTTTAGAAATTCTTACGGGCTAAATACATCAGCGAAAGGCACTTTGATATCTCAATGAATGGGCGAGATATAATCACAAATTTGCGAAAACACAATTTCTTCGTTTTCCTTTGTTACGGGCCTAATTTCCGAAAATCCCCTCTTATCGAGCCCCTACGTCGTAACAGAAATGTGCTTCCGAAGTTTCAAATCTTCAGGTCGAGCAGTTTTGGCTGGAGCTGATGAACCATTCAGTCAGTCAGTCAGCCAGCCAGCCAGCCATCCAGCCAGCCAGCCAGCCAGCCAGTCAGTCAGTCAGTCAGTCAGTCAGTCAGTCAGTCAGTCAGTCAGTCAGTCAGTCAGTCAGTCAGTCACTCAGCCAGCCAGCCAGTCAGTGTATCGGTCACTTATATAGGTATGGACTAGCGGTAGTACCAGGCGATGCCTGGGTGGGTTGCTGTAACACGGCCGCTCCATCTCCCCCCTTTAGCGCGGCCTGCCGAGTCGTTTCGCGAACAAAAGAACTGTGAAAGGAGAAGTTGACTCACTGGCCACGGCGGGAGGTGGGGGCGCTGCTCATGGGCGAAGAAAGCGCCTTGCCCCTGCTCGAACCACATCGTGCGAAGGTGGCATTTCTCTTACTCTTGGACACTTTTACTATGCTTTCGTCCGGTGAACATGCGTCCTCGATTTTAGATGCGACTGCATCTCATTCACTCGCCTTGTCCCTCCATACGGCGTTGTTGTTGTCCGTCCACACCCCTCCCCCCTCCCCCATTCTCCTCGCCGCGCGAGCTGCGCTCTCCGCCGCTCACCCCCTCTCCTCTCCGATAGCGAACACTCTCGCGAGGGGCATTGGATTGGATTCGATTGGGTTGGCTTGGCTTGGCTTGGCTTGGATTGGATTGGATTAAAGGGGATTGTGTTGGATTGTGTTGCGTCATAGCCGCGCCACGTTGCGTCATAGCCGCGGCAGGGGGTTCACGGCACGTTTCACGCGATGGGAGAATCAACCTAACGGAAACAACGGAACCAGACGGAACCCCCTATGCGTCGCATCTACACAGGGGTTCCCGCGAGGAGAGATGGGAGAAATTTTTTTATTGGGTAGCATTCTTTGCCGAGTGCCCCCACACCCAGGACCGTGTAGCGCCCTGCATTTCCACAATAATGCAGATATTGTGGAAGTTACATCTGTAAAAGTTATACTAGCGTAAATGGAGTTTAACTGGCCGCACAAAATTTTGAAAAATTAAAAGTAATAAGAATACAAACAAACTACGGAAAATAGCGAAACGTGTAACGCCCTGCATTTGCACAATAATGTATTTCGCGAAAGTTCCAGGTGTAATCGTTATAATAGCGCAAATGGAGACACTCCGACAATTGGTCATTGGTCAAACAAAATTTCGAAAAAACTAAAAAAATAGGAAAATGTAAATTAATTGCGGAAAATGGCGAACCGTGTGACGTCCTGGATTTCCACAATAATGCATATTTCGCCGGGGTTCTGAATCTAGTCGTTATAATAACGTAAATGGAGATAATTTGTTACAAAATAAACCAAAATATATTAAAAAAATTACGGAAAATGGCAAAAGGTATAACGCGTGGCCTTTCCACAATATTACAGATTTCGCGAATGTTCCACTTCGAATCGTTATAATAGCGAAGACGGAGATAAACGGTCGGACAGGATTTATAAAACCCAAAAAATTTTAATGTAAAAGCTCACACTCAAGACAAGCGGCATAAGAATGCTACGCATAAGTAGATAATTCCCTGAATTTTTGCAGAACTTTTTTTTTTTGTGACAGCTGTTAGGCTTACTAGTCGGTGGATGAAGTATACCGCACGCGGTGCCTAAAAAGTGTTGCGTCCCGCTTTGTAAATCGAATGCTTTGCGTTACCCGGAACTGTGCTACCATGAGCTGCCGTCGAAAGAAAACCTCCGGAATGTCGCTCCGAAAAGCGTGCAAACTGCAGCTGAAAGGAAAATCTTCGCGGAAAGGAGCGTACCAGTTTGTGTTCAGCCTTGACCAAGGGGGGCTGAGCTATCCCGCCCTGAAGAAGTTGTGTAAGCTGGTCTGTACATTCGTCGAAAAAGCCATCCAGTCAGCAGAGATCCGCCGCTGTTGACAAATATGCAAGCTACTTTCAAGTCCTGTACTTCGGCCCCTCACAAACTATCCTCTGATGTGGCGCTCCGCTTCCAGCGACCCCTACCTCTGTGAAGAGTTGAGCGAGCTCTTCATCAAGAACCTGCTGAGGCCGCTGTTGGCCAACTGGGGTGGACACCTAAACAGCTCGCTAGAAAACATGCTACGACTGCCCCGGATTCCCTTTTCCCACAAAGTCCTCCGCTTGGGAACTCTTGCGGCGATGTATATTTAAGTAATAATCTAATGCGCACCTGGAAATATCTACGTAGTATCATTTCTGCCAATTGTCGGATTCATATTGTCAAATTTGGCAACCTGCAAGTCGCGAAAATGAAGCCGCAGCGACGCGAAAATGCCGGTATACATAAGCTCAATAGTGCAATCCCATTAAACGTGGCGTCAGATGTTAAGGACCATGTCTCTACTCCACGTAAATATGCGACTGCAGCCTGTTCAGCAGGGCGACTCAAGGGAAGCATGACAAAGCGTAGTAATACTACAGCCCAACCACGTACAACTGCTAGCGAAGATGCCTGATTGTGTGGCGTCTTTCCGAGTCACCGCCGCCACATCGCCGATAGCGCGCGCCACAGGCAACGCGGCGGAGGAAAAGGGAACTATCGCTCTCACAGCAGGGCCGGACTCGACTCTCCTCCTACTGCGCTCGAGTCTGGCCGTGCTCACAGGCGGAGGGAGCATACGGCGGGCCGCACCAAAAGGGGGAGATCGAGCGGCCGTGGCTGTTCTAATGACCATATAGTGTAGCCACGTGTCGAGTTATTTCTTACTCGTCGTAATTAGTTCACCGCGAAGTTGTACAGAATTAGGAGCTCCCGACTGTTGTCATTACATAGGCTTCTACTGGAGGCGTATGTTTATGGGAAACGACTGGAATACTATCCTGAAAAACATTGTACAAAGGTAGTGTGCTCAAAGGACTACTTAGCCATGGGAAGTGTTGGCTAAGAAGGGGTGATGGATAACCCTCAGTCACACTTTTATACTAAATACAATGTGCTCCTACAGGAGGCGTGTAGTTACACAAAGCTTAAACAAATGGCGCGGTACTACAACGCGCGAAAATTGAACTGATTTTAATTTCCTTTGAGGGGGGCGGGGGGGGGGGGGGGGAGGGTATTTAAAGAACCCTGCTCGCCTTTTATTTACTTGTTAGAAGAAAATCACTAAATGGTTTTCGGAGAATTGCATGATGGACATAATTCGTAAGCAATATCGTATTGGATATATCCACGGGCTGAATATTTATCGGGAAATCTGTCAAAACACGTAATTTACCCAAAACCCTGATTGTCCATTATAGGTGGCTGTTATAAAAAAATCTTGGAAAACAGTTTTCAGACAACTGCATGGGATGTCTAGTCAACAAAACATCTTCGAAATCACAGCTGCCCGCGATAAAAAGAGAAGTTACTTTTAAAAAAAGTTAAATAATTTTCATTTTCTCGAGCTAGAAAGTTGGAAAAATATCGCTGATTTTTACAAAATTCGGCGATATTCAGCTTCTACACATTAGTAGGAATGCACTCACAAAATTTGACGCCCTTAGAACCATGAATTTCATTGGGCGTTAACATCACGTGTTAGCAGTGGCGTAAATAAAAGGGGAGAAGGGGGGGGCGCCTCTGGCGCCACTTGGGCGGGCGCGCCGAGCCGAGTACGACCAATGGGTGCCCGAGGGAGAAAAATCGCAGAGGAGTGGCGCAGCGGCAAAAGTCGCCGTTGAAAAGAGTGCTAGTTTGGACTTGTCGGTACATTGTAACAAACGAACAGCGCTGAGGAAGACAAGAACGAAGAAGGGGGGGAGGGGGACAGAAGGGGAGCTGTGCCGGGTTACACATGCTGAAGTCACTGAAACTAATGAAGTACTGCCATCAGCGGGCGACGCGCGGGCAATGCGGGGGTTTTGTGGCCAGATTAAGTCCAGCGCTGCTGGCGTGTCGCCCAACTATAGTGCCTAGAATATATCCTGTGCACTATACTCCAACGTTTAATGAATCTATAAAAAAACAGCGCAAAATACAGGACCAAGTAAAGAACTACAAACCGCAGGCGCTGACGAACGATTGAGCGCTTTATTTCAGCTGGGACATAGGATAAGATAGAAGAACGCAAAAGTGAAAAAACAACAAAAACAGATATCGCAATGAGATATGATAGCCCGTCACAAAGACGTAATCCCCCACGTATATTTGCGGTGTAAGATGTTCATGACAAGTGCACTATTTCCTTCCCCAGAAGCGCAACCGACGGCTCGCTACACGCGCGCTTCCTCGCCTTTTAATTTCACAGGCTTCCAATATTTCCCGCTCCCTCCATCCAGTAGCACCTTGGCAGCACATTGCGCTTCCTGCGGCAGCCCTGCACTCTTCCATGACTGCGCGATCCTCGCACGGTAGCCTGGGCAGAGGAAGCGGCGAAATATTTGAAGCCTTTGAAATCAAAAAGAAAGGAAGCGCGTGTGTAAGCGAGCCGTCGATTTCTTTTTTACCGAAGGGAGAGGGGGGGGGGGGTAAAGTTGTTTTTAAGCCCCCTCCCCCCGGCAGAGAAAAAGCGAGGTAGTTTGCAGGCGCCCTTAAAGGCTATGAAAACAAAATAGATGTTTGGTTCATTAAACAGACTGCATTGTCCCGATAACAATGATACCAATCTTATCGTAAACTTCAAAAGAATAATCCCCACCCACTTTCCGTCGATTTCTCTTTGACATCGCAGGGTCTTTTTACGATTGGCGTCAAACGACCTAAGACACAGCCAAGGAACATGGCTGCGCTATTGTCTAGTTCTATTGATGCTATCATTTCAACTGTTACGTGCACTTGCTAAATAACTCCTGCTAATCACTCCTAAATCAGTCCTGCTAAATCACTCCTGTCCGTATTACGTCACTGCAGCGCGAAGTTCGAAATTTTTTATATTTGTTGCATTGCTCTGGTTCAAAAACGTCTTCTGGGGTTGGAATGTATCTGAGTGAGTAACCAAAGCTAGGCCAAAGCTACTAGAACCAGGCTAGTTCTTTCAAATTCAACAAGGTTGTATTTTGCCTTCAAATAGGCTTACGGTCTCTCATGATATTGGTGTTGGTTATGATGGAATGTAGTGCCACAGGAAGTTTTAAACGGGAAAAAAAAAATCCCCAGATCGCGTGGTGCAAATCTGCGCCCGTGATACGGTACGTATACTGCACGCACGGGCACCTTGTGCAGGAATTGCATTAAATGAGCATAGTTTCATGTGATTACTTGCTTTATTTCAACGTTTGTGGTATGATGAGTCTGACATCCGCAATAAACTTTCGTAGGCCGTAAGAAGGAGATTTTTTTTTTATTTAGTTGCGGTTGTCCAGAATGCAGAAGAATTTTTTTTTGCTGATAAGCATTCTATGCCCGAGCAGCAGCTTCCGGTGTAAGGCCACTGGATCTCATTTTGTGCAGTCTACATGGAATCTATGCACGTACAGTGTTTGTCAAAATTTTGTGGGCCAAGCCGGAAACGCGCAGGCTGCAAAAAATTCAATATACAAGCTTACGTACCGAGCGAGGCTGAAACATTTTATGCAGAAAAGCTAGAGAAAACACCTTTCTTTCTGACTGCCTTAAAATATGTTTGTCACATTTACAGGTAGAGCCAATTCTTTGAATTATTTGTGGTCGAGAAGGCTTAGGGGTAGCCCACAAAATTTTGACAAAGGGCGTACGTTATGTGTAGCGCAGGTTTTATCTTAAAAGAAACAACAGGCTATGAATTGTGCATACAAGAAGCGTTATATCACTAGCAATAATTTCAGACAGGATAAGACCTCACGCAAAGCGGAATGATCCAGCCATCCGTATCTGTCAAGCCATGCAGTAGAAATTTACGCTTCTGTTGACCCTCATAAAAATGACGCAGTCTATCTTGTATCTTCTATCATGTTTCTGGGCGGACATGAGAAGCTGGTGGTTTGTAACAACGTCAATCTGGTTAACATTTCGGTAAAGTCCAAATGTCGACTCTGCTGTAATGAGCTGTCCCTTGGTGTTCTGCAGTAGTTGCATGATTGTCTGTCAAATTTTCAATGCTTCGTGCATAAATGCCGGATAGTCTGCCTGACGGTGTGTACTATCCAGTAACTTTTCTGGGGCGGCCATCCCCAGTAGGTGTAGGTACCACTCCTGGATAGAACAAGTTTCTGCTAAGTTCACTATTCAATGCTATACAGCACTTTAAATTTAGTAACTAATAATAACGTAAAGACGGAGTTGTCTGACCATAACCTTACGGTTAGGCTTGTTCTGTGTAAGTTGAGCAAAATCTGGCTGCGTTTGAAATTTTGTTGTGAGACCTAAGGAAAGAATTAGAATGAGGTCCAACCATTCTGGTTTCAAAACATTAATAAAAGGACATTCTTTTTAGCGGACGCATGCGCTGTCATTGTTTAAACCGAGTACACGCTGCCGGTTTTAAAGCTAAGCGATAAAACAGCATGGGCGGAAATGTATAGGACTCATAGGAATTTTGTAGTTTTTATTGGCGACCCTGGACATGTTAATCATGTTGGGAAGCTTCTTGATCCGCCAGAAAACAGGGAGCACTGGGAAGTTGTACAGGGAAGTTGCACATGACCTTCAGGCTTGGGTCGATGCTCTAAACGAGGGAGCAATGTGTTCCCCGCAGTGCACCAGGAAAACACGTGTAATGGCATGGCCCCGTGTTCATAAATGCTACAGACTACCGTGTTTCAGCATAAAACGGACAGTAATGGTACAGTGTCGCTTGGTTGACAGACAGTGATGTTCAAACTGAAGCGTGGCTTCAGGCTACGACATAAGAGATTGGCAAAAAATTGCAAAGTTGTTTACAGTAATAATTCTTCGGTCATCTTGCGTTATTTAAGTATTGCTGACTATTGCTTAAAATTTCCTTCATGCGACATTTCAGGATGTATAACATTAGTGGATCCAGTCTGTAGACTGTTTTTTTAATTACGACATTCGTTCATCATGCCAAATCGATTGAGCATTGAAAAAACAATATTCTCGAACCCACAAAATTTAGAAAAAAAAAGCCAGAAAGATTCTTCGCTACCAGTACGAAGGTCCTTCACTTGTGAACACTGCTATGGTGATTTTTAAAATTGGGTGTAGCACTGGATGCACACGTCAGTATGAAATGGGATAACAAAAGTCAAGGTAACGGGCACACCATGCGACAGCGGCTACCTCACTTGGAGTTGCGTGTCTGTAGATGAAGCAAAATACTAAAACTGCAGCGAGAAAAAAAATATTTTTAACTGTTCATGTTGTTAAACTGTTCATGTAATTCCCGACAGCGGTAACTCTTCATGTACTTAACGCTGTCCCGATACGCTTTGAGTAACCCTCGTCAACTTTGTGCATCATTGGATATTTAGGCGTTTATATGATTAGAATTTACGTTTTCTCTCTTCCCAAGTTACCTACCCGCTTCATAGCTGGCGCTCCTTTCAACAACCAATTCAAATGCAAATATTGCATTAGAAATAAAAACGAGATATAATTTTTTTGGCTCGCAGACATAAAGGTACTGTGACACCGAGTAAATATTAGGAAGCGATTATTGTAATATTAAAAGACACAGTAATCACGCGAGGATAAATCAAGGGTCATGGGAAGAAAATGACTTACAATTGCGGCATCTTTCGTGTGTTGCATGGCACTTCGAGTGTGAGCTTCCCAAAGCCAGGGCGCTTCGGCCCTTGCACCGTTATGTCATGTCGGCGTTGCTGTGACTGAGACCCCGGAATATACACTTCTCTGAGCAGCCGCCGCCCAGGGGAAAAAGCGGCCGTGGACCCAATGGAGGGGCTTTAGTTGTGACCGAAGTCGAAGATGGCCATCGGGTATTTGTTACTGTCGCGAAAGCCGTCTGCCTAATAGCAGAGCTGGTGACCGTCATGTCTTCACGTGTAAGATAAGTCTGGAACTCGCTCGGCAAGCCGAAGTGCGCCCTTTTTCGTCAACTCCCTGTTCCTCGGTTTCCTAGGTTAGCGAAACATACCGCCGAATGAATCTGACTAATCGCGGAGGAGAAAGTGACTGTCTTCAACACCGCTTTCTGAAGGGGACACGCATTGCGCTCAAGCTCAGCCCATTCAATTATCCCACACCAACACCCTCCTTGCTCCACAGAAACGTGAAAAAGAATGAAAGGGTGACGCGCAGAATAGGGGCATACTTTGCTATGCGCCTCACCCACAAAGGCCAGGCCCGCTGCCCATCGACATTCATCCAGCTAAAGCACACGTTTCGCCCAATACGCAGACCCATCGCTTTCTTCAGTTAACTTGCAGGAATATTGACTGTCTGCCACCGACGCCTGCACGTGGTTGGGCTTACTCATACAAACATCGTCTTTTTCCGTTTTAGCCCTTCATCGTACCAGCCTTCACCCATCAATGGCGGGCGGTCTCTCTTTTTTTTTTTTTTTTCCGCCGCGAGTCAGTGCGGACCACTCCTTGCTTCCCAGCCCATGCCGTGACGAGTCAATCTACTCTGCTGAGAACGACTCAGCCGACCGATTGTTTTCTATGTGGCGACATGCCACACACAAAGGAACGCCTTTCGCGTCCCGTGCGCTGAGTGTACCAGAGGGATGCCATCGCTTTTGGAGCTGCACCCATCCAACCCAATTATCCTAATCCGGGCGTTTCGTTTTGTGTCAGCACCAATGCGTTAGGACAGGCATTGGGTGGTGAATGTTTTTAATGGTGGCACATCCGAAGGATATGCGCCTTTGTTCACAGGTGACGTACCAGACATAGCAGGCAGCACGGCGCCGGCCGGAAATATTTCGAGGGGGGGGGGGGGGGGGGGGGGGGGGGGGGGGCGGGGGGGCCGGTCAGCCCGGTCAGCTAGAGTTCCTGTATATAGCTCCCGCAGGGAGCTAAGAGTTGCGCGACCCTTTTCCACGCGCCGCCGTGATTGCGACACTCCGGTTATCCATGCCGCGCAGAGAAGCCCCCCACTACGGCTGCGCCGCAGGAATCCAGCGTAGCCGCCGTAAGGCGCCGCCGACCGAAGCGCCCCCACCGCGCGTCGGCCGCTGTCGGAAGCGTGGCGGCGAGGCTCCTTCACTCGCAACGGGCGGCTTTCCCGCAGCAATCCGGATAACAAAGATGGCGGTCGGTCGCGCAACTCTTAGCTCCCTGCGGGAGCTATATACAGGAACTCTACGGTCAGCCCGGTCAGCCCGCCCCCTGGCTGCGCCACTGGATGTGACGGACGGATAGAGGAACCCGCTTTGGGAGGCAAACTAGACGAACTGTGAGATCACAACAGCGAATAGAACCCAAACATTGATCGAGCTCTTTCCGAAAGTCGCAAGAAACTTCGCCGTCATTCATAATTTTCTCTTGGTACCAGCTTGGGAAGTTCGCCAATTTGGTTACAAGGAGGCACTATGTGCGGCAC